>NC_133620.1:428152669-428312669 GCF_048593235.1 Sminthopsis crassicaudata
ATCCCAAGAGAGCTATAGGAATAATGTACCATTCTCTTACTCTCACATCCCCCTTCCCTGTCACTGGCCCCATTCCCAGCAGGGGCTCATTCCCACCCCCCTCTGAGGTCCAGTGGAGAGAGGCAGTTTCCTGGGAATTTTGGTGACAAGATCACATAACCAGCCTCAGACTAGGAAATTAGGGAAAGCTCTAGGCAGAATTACCAGCTTTTCCATTTGCTAGTTTCTTGTGTCCCCTTCCCCAATGGAACCATCATATAGGCAAACTGGGGCACATTTTTCTTAGCATTGGCAGACAAAACCTTTCTTAAGGACAAGCAGGAATCTGCCTGGGTGAATCAAAGAGTGACTTGTAGAATATGATTTTTGGGAGGTAAGGGCAGTGAAGAAGGTAGGGGGAACAGCACTGGCCTAAAGGCACCAAATCTCAGGCTAGAGGTCTGATATCTAGGTGCAAGTATTGAGACCTACTTTGGGGAGGTCTTGATCAGCAGGACAACAACATTTCCCAGGCATAAGAATTTCATTGACAATCAGGGCATATGTGCAGAAGGATAAAGGCTTGGAAATGTACCTCCATTTCCTGGCAAAAACATGCAGGCACCATGGTTTTGGAGAGCCACTTTAAAAATAGAGCTTAGTGGGGGGTTTAGAGCACCCTCTTTCAAGGAGAATGTCTATTTTAGAGATCCAGGGCCCCCAGCTCCAGATGGATGCTGAAGGAGACCAAGGATTCATGTGAACTGTATTTCCCAATATAGAGAGGGGGGGAAGTTGAGGAAAGATTTGACCTTGAAATAGAGACCTCAAGCTGTAGCTGCTTCAGGTGCTTACCTTTCTATATGTCTTTCTCAAAGAATCAAACCTCCTTTTCCCTACCACTTTTGGACTTTTTGGAATTCCACTCAAACACAACACAGTTCACGTTAGCTGTCTTAGGATCAGACAGCAAAGTTATAGCCATATTGTACTCCCTCCAACTTTGAAAAAGGAGAAGAGGGAACCAACTCTGGGACCCCTTATCAGATCCTCTGTCAAGAGTGCCAGAGAAAAGGGGCTCAGGGTAGCAATTCTCAAGAGTTTTCCTCTGCTAATGCAAGGCAACCCAGGAAATTGTCTGGGAGCAGTCAGTGGGAGAATGGAGAAAAGGAAAAAGAAAAAACAAAACAAAACAAAACAAAACATCAAAACTGATATAAAAGACCGGGGAGAAAAAGTTAGAAAAGAAAGCAAGAAATGAAAGAAGATGTAAAAGACAAAAAGCTGACAACTTTATCGCACACAGAAAGTGTGTGAACATGAAAAGGTTGGGGTGGAGAGGGAACGGTAGGAACAAGAAGAAACCCTCGGGGGCCGATTCTATACTATACCCACTCTACAACTCTGCAACGTCCCACCCGAAGGTTAAGCACCCTTACTCTGTGCCCCATAATGCCAGCTCCAGATCCCGCTCTCTTCGGAAGGCACTTTAATGCTTTTCTTTTCGTATACAGCAAGCGGTGAGGGCAGTTTGATGGGTGCAAATATAGCCTTTGGTGTCAGGAGGTAAAAGTCTTAACGAGGAGCACTTTTCGAAAATGGGATGAACTTTTAGGAGATCACGATAAGACTTATAATAAGGGGGTAAATGGAACATAAAAGGGGCGCTTTTCGAAAATGGAATAAAGGAGGAATAAACAATAAGGGGGTAAATGGAACACAAAAGGGCACACTTGGGGACAGATGGAGCAATGGGGGCAAAATCTCTTTCCTTTCCAATCCCATTCCCTTCTCCCTCCTGTCTCCTTCCTTAGCCGGTCCAGCCACAACCCAAAAAGTAACGAGCAACGGGTAATCTCACTGGAGTTTTCGCAGCAAAAGTTGGACGGCTCCTCGCAGAGGGGATTGTGTGTGTCAGGTACCGGTTTATTAGATTATCTGAGGTCTCAGGCTTTGCTTTGGTGAGTTTCTTCCTACCTTCTGGACTAAGCCGCCCACTTCCAAACCCGCACTAAGCGAGGAGAGCAGGCGGAAAGGAGCTGGAAGAGCTCGGGAAAGCGGCGGGAGTGATGTATGAGCACGTCCTGAGCGGTGTGGAGGGGAATGCGGGGTTCGGGGCCTGGGGGGCGAGGAGTTCAGACAGGGATTGAGAAGCGGAGCACAGAGTCAGCGTCCGTGCGTTTTAGGGAGTGGAAGCACAGAATCTGGAGCCAGGGGGACGTGCTCCTGGAGTGCGGGGCTGGAGGGAAGTCCGGACAGGGATGGGGTGCTCCAGAAGAACAGCGAAGATGCACACGGAGGTGAGCCACGGGAAGAAGATGCGCGTGGAAGGTGGTGCTCGTGGAGCAGCTCTGGGAAAGAGGACGCAGTTCTGGGACTGTGAGGTCTGGCTATTTTTCATCCCTCAGGAGGCCCGGCTAACTTTCTCGCGCCTCCCCGCTCCTCCCCCCACCGCCCTGGGCCGAGAGGGCTCACTTTTCTCGGTGGCTTTCCTCACTTACACCTCTGCCCTGCCACCCCAACTGGGCAGTACGGTCTGGTGGGTTTCTGAGGAGGAAGGCGCCCGGGCGCGTGAAGGAAGCTGCCTGAGCCCGGGCTCCGGGCTGGAAAGAGAGACCTGGATGAGGGACGAGGCGGAGAAAAGCCGAAGCAAGATGCTCATAGAGCTGGCCACTGTCAGGGGGTCCGTCCACTTGGATTGAGGAAAAAAAAAAAAAAAAAAATTGCATCTTTATTTTCACTAACCTTAGCATTGACTTAAATTATTTTGAAATGACACTCTGGGGGAGGAGGCGAGATTAGGTGGCGGTCCACGACAAAGAAAAGGTTAGACTCATGCCTCAGAGGGAGGCCCGTGTTCCTCGCGCTGAGAGATAACTAGTCCCCAGAGTTGGGCCGGCTCTTTACCACCCGCCGGGGGCCGAGGCCCAGGCTGGGAAGAAGAACAAACTGAACGTTTGCAGACGAATCTGGTTCGGTCCGGAACGCATCTCCCAGCTCTGGATTCGATTCCAGAATCCAGAAAGTCCAGAGCTCCGAGCTCGGAATGGGAAGGCCGGGCCGCAGAAGAGGCTTAAAGGTCCCTGCCCTGACTTCACTCACCTTTTAGTTCTCCAACGAGCCCCATAAAGTAAAGCAACGTTCCCTTACCCTCCTCCTCCAGAGCCTCAGACTGGGAGGATCCGAGACCCGGTGGAGAAAATCAGAGCCAGAAGCAGGATCTGAGACCAGACCAGACAGGGGAGTAGAAAAGAAGGGGAAAATATACCCGGGAACGGGAGAAGCTGGAAGAAGCGGCCGCGGGCGCGGACGGAGGCGGAGTGGAGCCGAGGCATTTTTTCTGGAAAAATTAACCCGATTTGTAAAGACACGGATCGGGCCAGATGGGGAGCAGCTGCACAATTACTGGTCTGAACTGGAAATATTTCGAACCCGTTATTAAAAGCTCGGGAAATGAGCTGGCTTTCCCCATTTCTCTCCACCACTGGCCAACTGGACTGGGACTCCAAACAGCCGCCGCCGCCGCCGCCGCAGTACCGCGCTAGCCCCGGAGCATTCGAACCAGCGACTGCTCCTTTGCCTCCCTGGCTGCGGGCTCCCGGCTCCGATCCTGCGGGTCGGCGCCCAAACCGTCCCCTCGGCCTCGGAAAAAGCGTTCTCCTCGGCAGCGTCTCGGAACTGTCCGAGGCCATCCTCGGCTTCCCAATATTTCGATCTTTTTCTCTTCCATCTTTCTTAGAAATACTCCTTTCTTGCTCTCTCCCTTAAGCGCTAAGGCCAGCCCCGGTGCTTTCTTTCCTTTCTGATTCTTTTTTAATTTGTCCTTTCGTTCTTCTTTTCTTTCCATCCTCATGCACCTTCTCTATTCATCTTTCTTTCGTTCTCTATTCATCTCCTCCTCTCTTCTTCCCGTTTCTTTCGTTCTTTCGTTTGCTTCTTTTTTTTCCCTCTCCCGCTTTGTTACTTTTCCTTCCGTTACAGCTGTTTTCTCTTAATTTTCTTATCTCTTTTGTTTTCCTTTCATTTCCTCTTTCTTCCTCTGAAAAAAAAATTTTTTTTTTCTGCCAACAGTCTCGGCACTCGCTGCGTTTCCGATATCTTTCTTTTGCTTGTTTTAATTTTCGTTTTTGCGTAAACTCTTCCGATCTCTTCTCATTCTCGCTGTTCGACGTTGATTTTCTAACCAGTTCTCCCTCCCCCTTTCCCTGCTTGTTTCAGGGGCTAAAGTCTTTGAGACGCTCAGGTGTTGCCAGTGGCCACAGCATTGTTCCCTCTTTTTCCTGGCCCTTCCTTGACCCTGTATCACCCACATAAAAGGTAAGTGCTCTCCAGACCCGAGCTCTGCGGGAACGCCGACCCCGGAGGCCAAGCAGGCAGCCCTATTGAGGGTAGTGTAGGCTGGAAAGCGGGGGAGGGGAATTCCTGGGTCCTCCGGGCCCCCCACCTCTCTCTGCTGGGCCAAGCGAGGTTTTACCACCCCAGGGCGAGCCGCTGTACCTGTTCCACCTCTACTGTTTACAAAGCAGGCGGCCTCTCTGTCTGCGCGGGGATCTGAGGAGCCAGACCAACTGCTTCTCATTAAGTCCCAACTGTGGTTTTTATCAGGAGAGCCACTTTTCAAAAGAACGCAGACATGAAGGACCGACGAGTCAATCATTTCCTACAGCTGACCCCCAGCCCCCTTCTCCTCTCTTGCGCCCAGCCCAAGATGGGGAAAGGAAGCAAAGAGCAAGGCCAGGAGATTGTCTTGGGTTGGATGGCTGGCGGGCTGGGGACCTGCGTAGGCCTGGGAGTTTAGCTCGAGGCTGGCAGCTCACACTGGTTGGGCTACAAGTTCTAGGGGAGGAGGACTCTCTTCGAGGGCCGTCTCCTCTTTTTTGCTTGGCAGCAGGCAGTTTTGAGATCCAGGCCTCATTGACTCCTTCGGCAAAGAGCAAAAGACAGGAGTTATCCAAGAGGGTGTGCCGAGATCCAACGAAGGGGATACAGTGAAGACCAGGGCTCAGCCGAGCACTGAATGGGTCAGATTTCCCTGGGCCTGGAGCTCACAGAGCTGAAAACTCTGGTTCTAGAGGCACCAGCGGGGTTTTTTGGCTGCTACATGGGGCTTTCTACTCAACCGAGATACGATCTCTCAAGCTGTGTCCGTAGCCTTCTCGGCCGCAAAAAAAAAAAGGTCAAGTTCCCGGGAAAGAACAAGCGGCTAACCTATAAGGAACTCGAGAACCCAAATATCCCGAAAAGGAAACCTTTATCCAATTCGGGAAGCCCGGGCCCCGGACCTAGACAGAATTGAAAATAGACACAGCAAAGACATCGACTCTAACTTCCGTGAGTCAGTGTTCGAACAGTTAGGGGAAAAAACAAAAACAAAAACGACCATATTATAGATGAGGATAGTCGAATGACCGGCTGGACGATTGCCCTAGAAGCCATTTGTCTAGAGAGCCAGGCCCTTGTGATACTGGCCAAGGGAAAAGACCTCAAGACAGTGGAGAAGGAACCTGAGGACTGGTCGGGTCCCCGGCTGAAAGAAGAAGGCTTATGCAGGAAAGCCGGAGCTGAGAACCAGAGGAGAGGCCCGGACACAAAAGACCGGCTCTCTTAGGCCGAGTCATCTCGCGCCGGGCCAGCAAGGGTCAGGACCAGTCAAGTCCAGAGATCTGGGGCGGCTTGCACTCTGCTCCCCACCCCAGCCCAGCCGTCGCATCCCGCCACAATCATCCCCTCGGGCGGCTTTCGCCAGCAGCCCCCAATCTCCCCCTCTTCGTCCTCAAAGCTCCCCACCAGCCCCAGGGCAGCAGATTTCGGTTCCCCAGCCAGGCTTTCCCGGAGCCAGGTTCAGACGGTTGCGGAGGGCGAGAGAATGCAAACAAAACTCTCGGGGTGGCTCTGCATCGGAATCTGAACCGGGAGAAAACGGGAGAGATTTCCAGGGTTGAGGAAAGAGAAATGGAAGGGAGGGCCCTGTGTGCGGAGAGAGGGACCCCGCGTCCCCAGCCTCCTCGCTGCTCCGAGAGTCCGCACTACTTAGCCCGGCATCCCCGAAACTGTCTCCGTCATTTCCCTGCCCGACCGTAGCCTCCCACCAGCGTTACCTTCCGCAGGGGCCTCGTAAAAGCGCCTGCCGTTGAGGGTCGGCCCAGGCCCGGGCTCCTGCAGGTACTTGGCGGGGGGCTTGGCCGCCTCCGGGGAATAGGGCTCCAGGGTTCCGCAGGTCGTCGCGTAGCGAGCAATCCGGGGCCCGGGGAGTGGAGCTGGGTGCAGGTGAGGCGGGGGTCCCGGGGGCTTGTCGGCCCCCGCTGGGTAAGCTCCGGGACCCGCTCCATAAGGCAGGCAGCGCTCGGGCTCCATGCAGGCCTCCTGGGGGCTCGGGCCTGGGGCCGGGGAGCCTGTGCACTGACGCGGGGACGGGCTGCCAGGCCGGCCGGCTCTGGGGCTCGCGCTGCCCTAGCGAGTTGTGCGCGCCAAGGGGGGAGGGACCTGGGAACTGGGCCCCGGAGACCCCGAGAGCGGCGCGCGCCGCGGGGGGGAGGGGGGCGGGGGACGGAGGGGAGGGGGTAGTGTTTCTCCTGACTTAATCCACTAACTATCCACGTCACGTGTGGCTGTGCCCCGCGCGGGGATTAACCCCTCTGCGGCCGGACACATCCTGCCCCGGTTACCCTGCGCCCGATTTTCCGAGGGAAGCGCAGCTTATGGGCGGAGAGTGAGAAGGACCGAAAGACCTTTACCCAGGTCCTAAGTGGACCCGGGAGCTGTGTACGGAAGGTGGGGCGGGAGGTATAGACTGTGAGCTTGGTCCTGGAGCGTCCTTTTCCTCCTGCCCCATCCCCGCCCCCTCCTCTGCCTCGTTGTCCAGCGCCGGTGGCAGGACAGCCTTCCAGCCAAGCCCAGGGCACCACGGGAGAACTTTGCTGACTGCTTGCTACAAGCCGCATCTTCCCAAAGACCTCGGGATCTAAGGAGCTCTAGGGGATCAGGCGCAGGAAAACTGAAGAGTCCAGTCGGTTCCTCACCTCCACAATCACACAGAGCTCTAGGCAAGTGAGCGACTGTGCAAGACGTGTCTCTCATCATTTGCTTTCTCCTGAACCCCTGATGGGGTTAGTTAAGAAAGGCAAGCTCGGTATCTCAGCCCTTTCGCAAAGGTCTCCTGTACTCTGAGATCCTTTGCTTCCCTGTGGAAAGAGAGCTGAGGGTATACGTCCTCTTCCAGACTACATGCGCTTTAGAATGATGGTAGCTGAGGCTGTGGAAAGAGCACTGGATCGGGGTTCAGACAGTCCCAGTTTTCCCCATTTGCTTTGGAACAGGTGGAGAGAGCGAGCTTAGTGATTTTCTTCGTTAGGGGAGTAAAGCCACTCACTCCTGCCGGGGCCTACAAGATCTGGAATTCTTGCCTATCCCTAAAGAAGAGGCCCTTACTGAGAGCTGTCTGCATCTCCCTCTGTTTTTGGAATAATGTTAAGCGTAAATGTGATCTAATTGTAACAAAGCAAGATCCTACCCGGAGTGCTGTCTTCACTGCAAGAATTAAGTGGGAGAAGCAGGTAGTGGTTTTGGTTCTTCAGAAATTAAAAAAAAAAAAAAAAAAGTTATGGATAACCAGGGCAACAGCGCAGAAATCTCCTGGGGAAGCAATGACTTTATTGCTTCAACCCTCTTCCTGAAAGCTGGTTTAGAATGAAATATTCTAGTTTCAAGGCCTCCAGAAACTAAAGGAAAATGATGGGGAAAAGGCAAGAATTGTTTGTTTCAGTTTGATTCTCATTTCTTAAAGAAAGTCAAATTTTGTCCTATTATGAACACTCCCCTTTTCCTCCCTAGGTTTAAAGGGGGCTTTTTGGCTGTCCTCAGCCAGGGCTGGGCTGCACATCAAGGCCAAATAGGAACCAGAAGTTTCTAGCCTCAATCTCAGTCATTAAGCCATTATTAAACATACCATGGCTTCTTTGAAGCCTTATTGGTTTAAACTGTAGGTTAGAGGAATTACCACCTTTAGAGCCCCTAATCACAGATGGCAGACCCACACTAACACTTGGAGCTGAGGCTTACTTGACAGAGTCAGACAGTCAATTAGCATTTATTAAGCACATACTATGAGCTAAGTTCAGGGAGACAATGAAAAGCAAAAGATAGTCCTTGTCCTTGCTTACAAGAAGCTCCCAGAATGGGGAAGACAATCTGAAAAATACAATGATCTACAAAAATACAATAGAATAAATTGGAGAGAATGAACACAAGGAAAGCTTTAGTATCAGATTGGGGGTGGGGGGGGGTCATGATCATGGATGAGGATGAAGAGTATTCCAGGCATAAAAAACAATCAATGAAAATGCCCAGAGTCCTTAGATAAAGTATCTTTTGCAAGAATAGCTAGGAAGCCAGTATTACTGGGAGGAGGAAGAGAATAAAGTTTAAGAAAGACTGAAAGGTGAGAAAGGATCAGATTTTGAAGGGCTTTGGATAGCAAAATATTTTGTATCTAGCATATTTGTCAAGGGATGGGAATGCCCAGAGGCATTAGGAAGCCAGTTAGAGTTAATTGAAGGGGAGTGATGTCATTGGATTGCACTTTAGGAAGAAGAATTGGATGATGAATTGGAGTGGAGAGAGATTTGAATCGAGGAGATAACCAGTAAGGTAATACAATAGTCTAAGTTTGAGGTACCTGCACTAGAGTGGTGATGATGGCAGAAAAGAGTAGAGCACACAGAAATGTTAAGAAGGTAAAACAGGAAACACTTGACTACAGGTTAGATTTGATGGGATGAGAGAGAGTGAGGAGTGTAGGATAACATGTAGACTGTGAACCTGCATAACCAGCAGGATGGTGAACAGTTATTACTTGACAGTTAATAACATTCAGGAGGGGATTCAGAATTGGAATTGGAATCAAATTCTTTATCTGAATTCCTATTCATTCCTTACTAGAAGAAATTCCATTTCTGAGTCCCAGGTGATCTTAGTTCCTGGAATCCTTCTAGACAACAAGCTTAAATGAAATATCTTATCCTTACAACAGGGCTTTGATCAAGGATGTGTAACAGAGCAGGCACTAGACACCTCTTTAATAGAAGTATTTTTGAATTTATTAAGTCCCCAAGAAAAGGGTAGAATGGTGTGGTGGATAGAAGGACTGACCTTAGAGACTTGAGTTTGAAACTTGTCTCTGACACATATTAACTGTGTGCCCAAGAGTGACATACTCTCTTAGGATGCCCAGACAAATCTATAAGTTCTTGAACTTATGGAATCAGAGGGCTGAAGAGGACAAAACATCCCTAGGGATGAAGGAGTTGAGACAGAAGAGAATAAATCATGAGGAATATAAAACATAGCTCATACCTTTTAATGAGATTAAAGTTGAAGAGAAGAGGTTAATTTGCAAATGAAAAATAGTAGAAGACATGTGCCCAAAGCTATGGCACAGATAATGAGTGTTATAAAATATAAAGAGATGAGAGCTAATTCATGAATTAGCTTACTAAAGCCAATTGGATGCTGATTTGTTTCCCTATCTGGATCTAACATATTTGTCAAAGGATGGGAAGTTTTGAAATCCTAGACACTAGCAATCTTCCTTTCCCGCAACTCTTCTTTCCCCTCATCCCTCCACTCCCCTATGCTGAGTTGTCATTTGTCTTTTTTTTTTTTTCTTTAAATCTTTTAACACTAACTTGGGTGACGGGACCAAGGATTTGCTATTTAAATACAGACTTAGATGATCTATGTCCCACTGTCAACTCCCAACTTTACTCTGCCTGTGTAGACATAGCTTTCAGTAACCAGATTAATAAAAGATTTCAGTCCAGATGGTTATGAAACAAAATGAGTGGAGAATTTGCAAACTCTCTTAAAACTTTTCCCCACATCTGGCAGTCTCGATTATAAAACATCTCAGGTGTTAGCCATTCCATTTAATTTGGTCTCTCGGCTTAGCAGACACGATGCTCCAGCAGCTACTGACCCAGCCTCCATCGCTACACTGGAAAGCCCAGATAGTGTGCAGTAAGAAGATATGTGAAGGGACCTCGGATTCTGTCTTTAGTAGTCACTGGAGAAGTAAAGTCATCTGGTAATTAGGAGTGAGCATCCTGGATTCTCTTTTCAACTCTGTCACTGATTTGTAGAATGATTCATTATTGTATGAAGGGAAGGGGCACAAGAGTGAAGGACAGTTATTCATAGATGATGGGATTTAGAGCAAAGAGAGGCTTTTTGAGGTTTAGATCCTCTCCTTCAAAGCTTCTTAAGCTGTGGGTCATGACCTTCTTTGGGGTCTCGTAACTGAATATGGGGTCCATGCAATTATGATTTATTATCAGTAAATGCTTTATTTGAACACATATTTTATATACCTATATACCCTGGGGTCAGACAAAAAAATTCTCTGGTGAAAAAGGGACACGAGTGGAAAAAGTTTAAGAAGACTCCTCCTCCTCATCAAGCACTCTGGCGTCAGTTTTGCCCTCTGAAAAAGAATTCCATCCTTGGAATCCATCTCCTTGGAAAAAAAGGAACTCTTTTCTACGGAGTGCTTTGAGGTCTGTGGAAAGAGTCCTTCCAAAGAAGGTGATAATGATAACTGACATTTATGAAGCACTTTGAAGTTTGCAAAGCACTTTACAGAATACCCCACATTCATATAACACTTTCAGCTTTCTAAGATCCCTACATATATTATCTCATTTGATCCTGATAAAAACTCTGGAAGAAAGGTACTCTGTTGCACAGATAGAGAAACCGAGGCTGAGAGAAAGTGAAAGACTTACAAAGGGTCACACAGCAAGAAACTTGAAGTCCACAGTTTCCCATCTCTGAACACTGACATCAAGCTGAAAAGACAGTCCTGTTCAAAGATTATTTCCCATTGGTGGCTCTGGGAGAATAGCAGGGAGCCTGTTAGAAGTGACTTCTTGTGCAGTCAGGTGAAAAAAGCTTCTTGGAGAAGAAAGACCATCAATTTAGCTTCCATATCAGTAACCATATATGGGTTTTCTGGTTTTCCTCCTCTCTTAATTCAGTTCTTCTTAATAAAAGATATACTGTGTATTATTATTAATACTATGTATTATTAATGAAATAATGATAATTATAGCTAGCATTTATTAAGCACTTTACACATACCATCTTCTTTTATTCTCACAACAATCCCAAGGAGGTTGGTGCTGTTATTATTCCTATTTCATAGATGAAGAAGGTAGACAGGGGTTATGTAATTTATTCAAGGACATATAGCTAGTAAGTGTCTGGGAGTGGATTTGGATTTAGGTTTTCCTGACTCCAGATCTGGTACTCGATCCAAGTCCCCTGAAAAGTCGGGGTTGGATATCCAGATCATTCAGACCTCACAGTAAAACAATAGCAAAGACACTTGGAGGAAAATGGGATTTCTTCCCATTGGAATTATCCAGATTGACCAACAAAATGGTCAAAACTTAATTCCTCAAAAGTAGAGAACTGTCTTTTGCATTTCTTTGTATCCCTAGTGCTTACTTAGCACAGTGTATATAGCACAAGGTAGGCATTTAATAAA
Organism: Sminthopsis crassicaudata; assembly: GCF_048593235.1. NCBI lineage: Eukaryota > Metazoa > Chordata > Mammalia > Dasyuromorphia > Dasyuridae > Sminthopsis > Sminthopsis crassicaudata. The sequence continues at coordinate 428,164,191 of NC_133620.1, forward strand.
TGCTCATTGATTGACCGGCTGTGTTTATATATTTCTTTTTTTTTTATGCTGGAAAAAAAAAAAAAACAACTAGGAGTAGGAAGAAAATCTCCCAATACCAATGTATGGGCAATGCAACAGAATTTGGCTTCTGGGTCCCAGATTCACTTGCAATGTTGAAAAAATAACCCTAAGTTTTCTCCTTAACCTCTACTTTCCTTAATTTGCAACAGATGAAAATACATTCCTAAGTTTTTCTTTCCTTCAGATGAAGTGGGGGTGAGGGGTGAGAGGATTGATTAGAACAAGTAATCCAGGGTTTGCAATTCTCTGAGTTCTTAGCAAATTTCTAAAATAGTGTCTGGAAAGGATGCACCCAGCCCCATTAGGTCATTTAGGGGCTTTGGCATCTTTTGGGAGATGATCCTGGAAAACCCTACTTTGGGTTCCAGGTTTTCCTGGAACCAAATTTCCATTGAGCTCTAAACACTGACTTGATCCCTGAGATCCCTCATCTTCTTAGAGCATTGGTTCTTCCTTGTTACTTCTGATCTTTCCCCCATGTTCTACCACCTTTTCTGTCAAAGCATGTCTGGTGTGTCCAAGTGGCCCGAGAGAGCCAGTTCCATAAATCACCAGCTCCCATCCTTCTGTGTGCTACTGGGACACACATTTCATTTGTGGCGTTTCATCCTAATAGCCCTCTTACTGCCACGAATTCCAGGCTACAAATATGTCTATTTTTAGGGTTTATTCACAAGGAAATATGTAAAAAAAGAATACATTTGTAGGTACAAATGAGTAATTAATTTTTTTTTTTTACTTAGCAAATATGGAATGGTGTGCCCAACCTGCTAAGCTGGCTTCCAGTGAAATTTACTTGGGTTTAATTTCACCAGAACATGATGTCCTCTGCATTGACTTTTGGGTTCCCTGGGTTGGCATTCATTCCTTATTTTACAATCCAAAGTTCTATCTCAGCCAGTCATTAAGTGTCCAGTGGCTTGGTTGCTTACATCTTAAAGTAATCATTATCCTAAATAATTGCTTTCTTTTTTCTCATATGAACAAAAAAATACTATACACCATACCACAGTAATTGAATGGATTGAGCATTGGACCTAGAGCCAGCAAGATCTGAATTCAAATACTTCCTCAGACTATTGCTATATGTGATTTTGGACAAGTCACTTAATTTCTGCCTGCCTCAGTTTCTTCATCTGTAAAACTGAGATAATAATAACATCTATTTATAAGGGATACTGCGGGGGTAAATGAGATAACATTTGAAAAGTGCTTGGCAAACCTTAAAATGTCATATACATGTGAGCCATGGCTATTTGTTAATCACTCCTGAATGCCTGTAAAGCACCTACATTATCTCTTTAAGATAACAACCCTGTATTTTGACAGGTCACATTAATTTAATTTTACAGATGAGGAAATTATGTCAGAAGAAGTCAAGGAAGATTTTGGAAGCTACAATTTCTTGATTCCAAGTTTGGTCAACTATCCATTACTTTTTCAAGTGGTTCTTTCTTCCTTGTCCAAAAGAGAGAGGAATCTCATAAAAGAGACATTATTGCATCTATCAGTTAGATAAAAGAACAATTTCAACCACTTAACCTCCAAAATTCATTGAAAAATTTCTTTATCAACCTCTTTTAGCAAAATCATAACAACTCACCATATTAATTCAGAGTTACATAGAATTTTAATGAAATTGTACCACCCAGTGGCTCCAGAGAGGAAGACTTGGATCAAGTCCTTTTTCTGCCATAATGCTATCTGTGTGACCCTGGGCAAGAAACTCTCCCTGCCCGGATAAGACAAGAAAATTATAAAATACAGATTAGTTGTCAGATTGTACCAGTTGACAGAATATCAAAAAGAGAGTTATGGACTGTATACAATTGGTATTGTATATTGGATCTTTGATTTCCCTAAGATAAAGAACTCAGTAGCCTTACAGTACTAAAGTTGTCACTTACCCAAATTCATTTATATAAATTCTAAAAGCTACAAAAAAAAACTTTCCTTTCAACAATCCTTTATAATGGATAGTTTAAGTTTTAATATCCCCATTCTACAGATGAAGAAATGTCTATTCAGAGAGGATGCATCCCTGAGAGTTAAGTATACAACCCATGTCTCTTAACTGGACAACCCGATTTTTGAGTTAAGATAGGCTCCCCTGCCAAAAATCCTGGGAATCAGGGAAGCAGACTCATAGCTCTGGGCTCCTCCAAAGGCAAGGCAGTTGATATTACACTCACTCCATTCAGTTCAGAAGCTGAAATCTTAAATAAATTCTCCTGGGAAATCTGGTCTAGAAAACTAAAGTAGCTTATTTCCCATTAGGAACATTCCTCCTTGAAGGTCAGGCACAGAAAGGGTAAATAAACCTTCAGATTTGGCTCTTCTACTTCACTCTTATAAAACAAACTTTGCTCCTTAGTAAGAGTTAGAACTGACCACAGCTCAGGCTGCTGCTCAGCCTCTGGGGCTATGTTCTTGTTGGAGGAAGTAGTTTAACAGAATAGAAAATTAGCCCAGGATCCTGGCTCCTGAAATTCCTTTGGATAGTTACTCTGGACTAACTGCCTTTGCCACCCCCTTAAAATGGCCCAAGAGGAAGAGGTTTGCTTGTTTAGCAGTACCCAGAGTGTATTTACTTTTTTGGCAGAGTCTAATAAGCATTTGACTCATGCAATTGGCTCATGGACTCCTATAAAGTCTTTTGCACCTTTGGGAGTTCCTTCTCTAGCTTATTTTACAGATGAGCAAACTGAAGTTAACAGGGTTAAGTGACTAGCACAGGGTCACATAACTGGTATCAGTCTGAGCCTGGATTTGAATTTAGAGGAAATGGCCCTGGAAGCAATGGGAGACCTTGGCCTTTTTATGCTAAGGTTTTCAACAGGTCTCAGTTTGACTGAGGTCATACACATTTATTTATTAAGGTTAGGTAGCTAGGCACTATATCAATGACACAAAGGAGCAAAAGTTCCTTTCCTCAAAAAAACTTATAATTTATTGAGAACAATGCATTTTTAAAAAATAATAATAGCTTTTTATTTTTCAAAACACATGCAAAGATAGTTTTCAACATTCACCCTTCCAGTCCAAACTTTTCTCCCTCCCTCTCTCCTTCTTCCCCTCTTCTAGACAGCAAATAATCCAATCTAGGTTAAACATGTGCAGTTCTTCTAAACATTTCCACATTTATCATGCTGTTCAAAAAAATTCAGATCAAAAGGAGAAAAAATGAGAAAAGAAAAAAAAAAAAAAACCAAACAAGCAAAAGGCAACAACAAAAGGTGAAAATACTATGTTGTGTTCTACATTCAGTCCCCATTAATCCTCTCTCTGGATGCAGATGGCTCTCTCCACTACAGGTCTATTGGAATGAGAACAATGCATTTACATAGAAAAAGAAACAAAAAATATATAAATATAAGTCCTAATGAATGCTAACAACTAAGGGGTATGTTGACATTCTCTCATTCAGACTCATGACTGCTAACTTTTCAGTGCTAATGTTCACACCTTGGAATTCAGCAAATAATGCAAATCACAGTTTGATTTATTATTTTGTAGATTGTCTAGATTGGAACAGAGAGTACCCAAAGGGGAATATTGTGAAATATGCCTGGAAGTGTAGGCTGAAGCCAGACTATGAAAGACAAGCTGAGGAGTTTGTATTTTATCCTAGAAAGTCATCTTTAGTCATCCTGATCTATATCTTGCTGCTGGACCCAGATGGCTATAAAGGACTGGTGACTTTTGCACAGCTCTCCCTCACTTAAATCCAATTCACTTGCATGTCATGGAATCACCTCCCTGATGTCATGGTCCTCTTTAAAAATGAAGGACAAACAACAATAAGAACACAATAGATAGCCACAGAAGACTTTTCATTGAGAGACATGGTGAGATATGTGCTTTAGGAGATTATTTTCCAGTTTTATAATGATAGTTTTGGAATGGGTAAATATATAGGTCTGAAATCCAATTAAAAAGCTATTGTGGTAGTCCAGACAGGAGATGGTGAGGGTTTGAATTAGGGTGATAACTATGCGAGTAGAGATTGATGTAAGATATATTTCTTAGACTTTATCTTTTTTTAACCCACTTTCTTATATTCTTTGGACACTGGATACTACCACTTCCTCCCCAATATTCTCTTTTCCCTTTCATGATGGAAATTTAGCCTTTGAAAAATCAGTGGAAACCTTGGATAAAGCAAATTCTGTCCCGTGGGGGGGTGGGGAGGGAAGGGGAATTGGGAAGGAAGTTGGAAGCCATATCTGCAAGAAACTAAGAAGTGAAAGGTAAAGAAGTAGAAGCAATGAAAATAGAAGGCTTTTTCTATAGGTTTGCCTATGAAATGGAGGAGAGATCTCAGACAATAGCTTGAGAGAATAGCATTAAATTCAAGTGAAAGATTTCAAGGAGAGGGAAGATTTGGGCATTTGTAGGCAGTAGGGGACGAGCTAGCAGATAAGGAGAGATAAATTATAAAAAATAGAAGAGTGGAAAGATTGAAGGGACAGTTTTCCTTAAGCTGAGGATCTGGGAAGGTTTGTGGTTCCAATCAGTGAAAGGACCCCTTGAATTGATTTCAGCAGGAAATCCATTGGTTCCAGAACATAGGCTTCAGATTTGTATTTTACAATGTTAACAGGTATGTAATTATCACATTTCAGGGGCCCCTAAACAATACAGCCTGAAAACCCTTAGCAGTAGGGGTAGGACTGAGCCATCCATTCATTAGGGTTGTCTGGGCATGGAGGTCCGATTCATAGGAACATTCATTGGGTCCTTCAAAACTGTAGGTCATTTTGCCTGGAATGGACACATGAAGGGGGTTTATCTGAAAATATAACTGGAAACATAGATCAAGGATATACTAGGGCTAGCAAGCAGAATTATTTATATTTAATTCTAAAATAAAGAAGGGAGCCATTAAAGATTATTGAGCTAGTGAGTAACATAGTTATGCTTGTGCTTCATTTTAAGAAAATTATTTTCACAGCTATGTGGAGGATGGTATGAAGAGGGAAGATACTAAATGCCAGAAATCCAATTAAAAGATTGTTGTAATAGTGACAAGAGGTGATAAGGTTCTGTACTAGGGTGTGGATCATGGATTACAATCTGTGGAAGCCTTGGAGCAGTGACTGGGCCTGGCTCCCAGTTCTATCTCAGAATTATCTATTTTTTTGTGCTACCTTAGCTAGCAAACAAATCCTCCGAATAAAGTACACTTCAAGAGGACATGAAGTGCCTTTTCACTTTTCAGGGAGAAGAGCCAAGGGATCAAAAGGAGGTCTTCTGTCATGCTTTCCATTCTCACTCAATTTGGGAAGATGCTCATAAACATCATGAAAACACATGGCAAAGAAACTACTCGGAGCTAAGGAATCTGATGAATTAGCAAATTCTTTTAGTTTACTTTTACATAGTACTTTCCTCAAAATAACTCAGTTTGGACAAGAGTTATTGTCTTCATTTCACTTTCGCAACATCTTTCAAAATTTCCCCCTTCTTTCCTCAGCTGCTACAGTCATTTCAGTGTAGGATTTCATCACTTCACACCTAGATTGTCTGAAGTCTCTCCTCAGTCTAATCCATCCACTATTCAACCACCAAACTGATTTTTCTAAGGAACAAGTCTAATTATATCACCTCCCTACTCAATAAATTCCAGTGGCTCCCTATTACCTCCAAGATGAAATATAAAATGCTCTGTTTGGGTTTCAAAGTCCATTACAACCTAGTCCCTCCTCCTTCCCACCTTTATTCCCCAACATATCCTCTTCAATCTAAGGACACTGTCTTTTTTGCTATTCCTCAAACAAAACACTCCATCTCTCCACTTTAGGCATTTCCTCTGACTTTTCCCCATGTCTGGTTCTCTTGCACCCTTCTAAAATGCCACCTTCTTCAAGAAACTTTTCCCAGATCACCTTAATGCTGGTGCCTTCCCTTTTTATTTCCCACTTATCCTGTATATAGCTTGCTTGAACAAATATATTTATGTCATTTTTTTTTCCTCCATTAGATTTTAAGCTCTTCAAAATTTTCTTTTACCTCTTTTTGTATCTTCAGCATTTGGTACAATGCCATAATAAATGCTTGTTGATTTTTCTGACTGAGATGGAGAAGCTGAGGCTCAAGCAAGTTGATTGATATTCCCAAACTCAGTGGATCCTATAGATTCTCAGAGTTGGCAGGAACATCAGCTGCCTCCTAAACATACTTGGTATGAATCTGAACAAAAACATCTGAGACCCTGGTATAGATAGAGAAAAAAGCAAAGATCTTTGTAGAACATCCATGTTTACTGGTTAGGACATGAATGAGAATCCACAAAAGAGACTGATAAGTAGTCACATAACTAAAAAATTACCCATGAAAGAGCAAAAGTGAAGAAAAAAATATCCAGGAGGAAGGGAAATCCAACAATATCAAAAACTGGAGAGAGATCAAGAAAAACGAGTGGGAAAAGGTCAGGAAATTTAGCAATTTAGAGATCATTAGAAACTTTCACCTTTCCTCCACTGGGAATTCCATTAGATCCCAAATCAAGCACCGTTCTCATTCCAACATGTTCCTTTACAAATAGTATTACTTCTTTGAGTTCCAAGGGTCATGGTGTCTGAATGCTTCAAACACTTCATCCATCAAGGAAGCTTCTCTTCTATGATTAGGGCCAGAAATTTTATAAGGAGTAGGGAAGGATCTTTGCCAAGTAGTTGTATCTGATTGGTTTCTTGTCTTAAATGTTTCTCACAGGGGGACGTCAGGGAATGATCGGCTAGACTTGATTATATACGTAGACAATGTTCTCTGGCTCCATTCTTTATGAGCCATGATGGCTAGCTACATCACTCTTTAGAGTGTTAGGGGGTCCCCTGAAGGATTGCTGAATTTCTCCTTGTTCTTCTATCCCCACATTTGTTGGAAGGTGATCTACTATTGCCTTATTTCCATTTAACCATACCAGTTAGCCTTTACCAAGTGATATTAATTTCACAGATACATACAAATATTTCCCCTTAACACCCAAGGAGCACAATTCCCCCTATGAGATCTTGGTATTAAAGGGGAGATTAGGGAGTTCCTGAAAAGTATAGGCCCTACCAGTTCATGTTTAGATGTAGGATAAGCAGTGGTTGAACTTGTGTCTCAATACAACGAGACTGGGGTCCTGAAGAAGTATTTCTCTGGCATGTGTGTGAAACCCAGGCCCTGATCTTTGGAACTTACAAGGCTTTAGACTCCACTCCCTTCACCAGTTTCCAAGCTCCTTCTGGATCGCTGAGGTGAAGAGAGAATAGTTTCAAACACAGATTGTATTAAAAGCCTTCTCTTTACCACGTGGTTAGTCAAACAGAATCAGTTATAGAACATCAAAGCAGACTTCCATCTCTCCAAAGCACTCCCCTCACACATCATCTGTATTCTCCCAGAAGCAGTTTTCTAGTGTCCTCCATATGGAGAAACCATCTACCCAGCTGATGGGGTCTGCTGGTGCTCCAGATCCCCATTATGTATACAATATGGCTTGGAAGGTTCTAGCATGAAAAATTACAGAAAATGTAAGGGAGCAGTGAGGGGTGGGATAAGGAATAAGGCAAAATGAGGAGCGTGTCTCAAGCACAGACATTCTATTTCCTAGGAGCCTTATGGACCTCAAAGAGCTGCTCTTCCTCCCCTAAATTCTCCAGCAGAGATATAGACAGAGAAGAAAAGAGAGACAGAGATACAGAGAGAGAGAGAGAGAGAGAGAGAGAGAGAGAGAGAGAGAGAGAGAACAAAAGGAAGGTCAGAAGGAATCACAGACAAGCAGGGCAACTTTGAAAGTTATATTTGAAAGTGTTTATTTACTTTAAAAGAAAATATGTAGTAGAGATATAGTAGAGATTCATATTTCCATGCATAATTTTTTCTCTTCTACATTGAATATGGAAACTGTCATTCTATTTAGTGTTCAGATTTTTAAAAATTAAATGCTTTGCAAATCTCGGAGCTCTATATAAATGTGAGTTAATGAAATGAGGGAAGAGTGGACTGTCTCTTGGGATACTCTAAAGTTTTTGGATTCCCTCTTTCTTTCTTCAATTTAAATGGCCTGGAGTACTGCTTAATAGATCTTCATTCTTGGAGAGAAGGGACCGAAATTGCTTCCCCTTCCTATGGGGGATAATAGCAATTCTCATGAGAAATATACAGTGCTTGCATGACCTCTGAGAGGGTACTGTCTTGAGCTCTCAGGTCCAGAGTAGAGAATATAGGAATGTTTTAGATTCACTAGGCATCATGATCCTGTAATTTAGAAGGGGGATATCTTAGTCAATATTAGCTTTTCAAGTTGATTCATGGGTAAACCCAAGTACAAAACTTTCTGAGTTTGAGAAGTCCAGTATTCACCTTTTAGAAGAAGATAGATTCATCAACTGGAAAGCCAACATGAGCCCTTGCAGCTGGAGTCTTTGGTGGGGTAGACCCAAGGAGAACTAGACCTTGTCAGCAGTCCCTTTTGTTGTTATTAGTTGTTTTGATGGTAAATGCCCAAGGTGAAGAGGGAATCCTTATTTAGTAGCCCCCAAAATATATTTACCTTGTGGGGAATCCAATGGAATATTTGCATGTTTTATGTATTTAGGGTTGGCTAGTGGATAGAGAGCTGACTCCAAGCTGGGAAGATTTAGTTTTAAGGTTTGTTTCTAACAAACTAGCTTTAGATCCTGGGCAAGTCATTATTGATCAATTAAAGTCTTAGCACTATAGTAAGTCTCTAAGACTAAAAGTTGTAGAGAAAGTTGCTGACCTACACTGATTAGGGGTTCTCAGTCTGGGGTTCTCTAGAGCAATAGGTTCAAACTCAAATACAAGTGGAGCTACTAAGTAATATAAAGATCCCTTTGGGCTGCACATGTATACACTTACAACTCATACACAGGCTTTGAAAACCACAGATTAATGTTGCCCATGATATCTTGTATTTGTATTTATTTTGTTTATTATTTGTTAAATTATTTGTAGTTTATTTTGTTAAATATTTCCCAATTACATTTTAATCTGGATCTGAAGTAATTAAATTATAGGTCTAGATTTATTTCCAATCCCAATATATTGATTCATGAGCCCTTGTGAGATGTTTGCATTTTATATATTTTTGATAGGGGTGAAATATAGTATCTAGTACCCGTATTTTATATTGAGTGCCTGTATTGGGAATCGGGGACCTTGAGACTCAAGATTTGGGAAGACCCAGACACAAACTATACCTAAGTTTTATTTGAAAAGAACTTTATACAAAGGGAAGTTTACCTAGAAGATGTAATATAGCAAGAATAGACACTTGAAAGCATTTCCTCTCAACATCCAGTAGTATTAAAATATTTCCTTGGTCCCTGGGAAGAATGGGCTCAACCTTATCTTAATGCAGTTGCTGTAATGCATTTATTCTATGAAGTTCATTTTAAGTGTGGAGGAGTCAAAAGATAAGCTCCAGTCTCTCTTATTTGTTTGCCTTAGATCTAATGCTACGCAGGGTCAAGCAGATTACTCAGGATTTTGGAACTCTCCCTGAACTTGACTTTCTACATGATGAGGTCACTTTTAGCTATTAGACCTTTGGGGGATTCAATCTGATGACCTTGTAAAACTCACAAATCAGAAGTCTTGTCTAATACTCCTTTACTTCAGAGAAGGAAAGAATAGATATAATAGAGGAAAAATAAATAAATAAATACATCTGTGAACAGGGTGGAAAGATAAAGGTTCAAGCTTTCTGTCTCTCTGTATCTGTCTCTGTCTCCCTCTTTATCTTTCTGTCTCTGTCTATCTGTCTCTGAATCTCTCTCTCTTATACACACACACACCCTGCAGTTTACAAGTATTCCTCACTCAAATCAGGGCTAAGTTTTACTTTGAAAGCTTCTCTGTAGTAAGAGTGCAGAAGTAATGGAAATGAGCCCCAAAGATCTGCCCTTCTGTGTGTATGTATGTCTGTGTCCCAAGATACCTCCCCTAGGGGAGGATAAATTATTATGATTACTCCATCCAGAAGAAAGAGCATTAGGAATCCTAGATTCATACATGCCCTGTAAGTTCTGCTGAAGCAATTAAAGCAGCCTTTGGCCAGGTCTCTAGGACCCTCTGCCAGAAACCCTAACATAGATTTAGGGTCAAAGTGACCTTGGCAGACCCAAAAACTCTTAATAACTCATACATCTAGTGCATCAAATAGCTAAGAGGCTTTGTAATAACGTTTAACCCTCAGTAGTCTGGGCACTCACATTCAATGATGCAGGGATTAGGTCTAAAGAAAAAGCTCAGGGACAGTGGGATGAGGGTGATGACTCAAAGCTCCAGAAAATTTCGTGTTTAGTCTAGTTTTGTCTTTTAATATGGGGGTAGATGGAGATAGAGCTGTGATTTCATGAGGAAAATGAATTTCCAGAATAGAAAATCCTTTCATATGTGAAACGATCTGCAACTAATAATCTCAGACATTTGCCTGGGGAGAGATTAAATGACTAGCCCATAGTCCCACAACTCATATGGATCATAAGTGGGACTTGAATCTGGGTCTTCTCAACTTCAAAGCTTGACCCTTTGCCTACTATAGCAAACTGCCTCTCATTCTGTGTTTACTTATTTCTTAATATTATGTAAGACTTCACCACTTGAAGGACAAGAAAGTGTCCACTGAGGATGTGGGCTTTCACATTGATTTCATGGGTAGCTATGTTTCCCTTAAAAATCATTTCAGAGTTAGTTAGTATGTTCAGGATATTGTCTTTAACAGAACACAGGCTGGTCACAAGCAGTAGTGCTGAGGGAGGAGGGTGCCTGTGGATTTGGAGAGATGGCATGTATGAATCTAGGATGCCATCCTAAGGCGTACCAACCTCTCTAAAGGTTGCCCTCCGCCACAATCCTGAAAGGGGTTAGAGCTGTTCCACTTCACTTTCAGTTGGCCCAGGTCAGCAGTGGACTGGGAAATGAGGCAAGAGACAGTAGTAATTATGGAGAGGAAGGGTGCCCACCCCCTGCCCCCAACCACATTGGTGTTCTGGGCTTCCCCCTGATTATAGAGGATATGTAGGGGAAAAGGAAGTGGGGAAACACTGTTTGAATAGGTGATAGGATCACAGATCATCTGATTCAACCCTCTCACTTGGTCTATAGAATTTTCAGCACCATATTGCGTATTCATATCCATTCCTGACTCCTCTTCCTCCTCCTCCTTCGACTTTACTTTCTACTTTACCTAGGGTTTTATTGTAATAGCAAATGCAATCCTTTCAGGGCCCCTTCTCCATGAGATCAACTTACTTAGTCCTTCTAGGCGAGTGCCTTATTACTCAGTGATCCCAAGAGATTGGTATGTAATAAGGAATTAACCTTCCCTGTATTTGTTGTTGTTCAACCCTTTGTGACCCCATTTGAGGCTTTCTTGGAGAAGAAACTGGAGTTGTTTTGCCATTTCTTTTCTCCAGCTCATTTTACAGAGGAGGAAACTGAGGTAAACAGGATCACATAGCTAGTAAAAGGGTGAGGAGAGATTGGAACTCAGATCTCTGACTCCAGACCAGGTGCTCTATCTACTTTGCCACTTTGCTGCCCATTCTTGGCTGATGATCAGTTCCCTGATTTCCCTTCATTTCTAGCACATAAATTTGGAATCTTTTTCAGAGCAGTCTTGATGCTTTCTGCAGGAGAGACCTTTGGACACTCTTCAATTCAAAAAAAGGAGAAAGTCTGGTGGAAAGAACTTTTTGGAGCTTCCCCTGTCTTTGGAAACAAACAGCAGAGAAGGGAAGTTTATCAGTCCCAGTCTGAGGGGTCACTGCTCACATAAATCTTCCTCATCTCTTGAAGGTCCCATTAAACTTTTCTGCCAGCCCATTGGTTTGAGGGTGGTAAGCTGACATTCCCTGGTGCCTGATTCAGTAAGGTTTCCACCGACATTCCATTATCACAGACAGGAAAATTAAACCCTGGGCCTGATGGTATTTCATGCGGAAACCCCAGATTTAGAAAAACCTTCATCAAAGCTTGGGCTCTGACTTGGGCATCTGTTTGAGGTTGACAGGATGGCCTCTGGGTATCTCATGACAAAAATCAAAGCCAGCCAAGTAATATACTTCTTGCCCTTTTTAGTGGGCATAAGCCATGGACCAATTAAATTGTACCCCACATGGAATTGAAATCATGGAACTAGAAGGAACTTGAGTCCATAAAGTTCAACTGCAACATTTTACAAATGAGGGAACTGAGTGACTATCTCCTTCCAGCAGAAAGTCATGGAAATCACAGAATTCTGGAGTCAGATTATTGTTAATTGTGCCTCAAACATAATCTCTATTCTAATATCACCAAAGAAATGGCTCTCCTTCCCTTGCTTAGCGATCTCCAATGAGGATGTACCCAATACTGTGCCTGAGGTGGGCCATTCTACTTGTTCGGGAGAATTTCCTGCTATGGAGCCCAAATTTGTATACACACACACACACAAACACACACCAGCTGCCATACATAGAGCACTGGACTTGGAATCAGGAAGCTTCATTTTCCTGAGTTCAAAAGCAGCCTCAAACATTTACTACCTGTATGACCTGGATAAGTCATTGACTTTGCCTCAATTTCCTTGTCTAAAAAAAAAAAAAGAGCTAAAGAATAAAATGGCAAACCACTATAGTATTTTTTCCAAGAAAACCCCAAATGGAATCATGAAGATTTGGACATGACTGAAACAAATGAACAACAACCCCATACATACCCCTTGCTTTGGGTTCTGCTCTTTGGGTCTTTGGAAGATAATCTAACCTCTCTTCTCCATGACAATCCTTCAAATGCTGGAAAACAAATTTCATTTCCCCCCTTGCTAAACATTTCCATTTTTTTTCTCTATACCCGAAATCAGTTCAATCAGTTGCATGATGAAATAAATTTTGCTATTTTTGCCTTCAAAATATTTTTCCTATATGTCCCCCCTTCTCTCCCCTGATACTGCCATCACCTTGGTGCAAGCCCTCATCACTTCAAGTCTGGATTGTTGCACTGACCATCTGATTGGTCTGTCTGTTCTCATCTCTCCCTACTCCAGTCCACCCTGCAGCCAACTCCCCAGTCAACTGTCAAATTAATCTTCCTAAAGCATAAGCCAAATCACCCTGGGCTTTAATAGTCTTCAGTAGCTTCCTACTGCCACCAGGATCAAATATAAAATCTTCTGTTTGCCTTTTAAAGTCTTTCACAGCCTTCCTATCTTTCCATTCATCTTCTTCCCTCCTCCTTTCCCCATACTGTGTGGCCAAATGGAGCAAGGCATTCCATCTCCTGCACTGAAGAAATTTCACGGTTGTCCCCAATGCCTGGAATTCTCTCTCTCCTTGTCACTGTCTGCCTTGATTTCTGCCATGACTAAAGTTCAAGGTCCCTTTCTAGTGCCAAGGCAGGACAGAAGCATTCTAATTCTACAAGCACTTATTAAGTGCCTACTATGCTCAGAACAAAATACAAAAACAAAAAGGAGAGAGAGTCCCTGAATCTCAGGGAGCTTATATTTTATCAACTAATACTTTGCATTCCACTGGTTCCTATTATATCTAACCTTGCCCTGTCAGGACATTCGGGATATATACCGGCCAAGTTTTAGAGACACTAATACTAGCAATTGGAGGCCAGTTCAAGGCTTCCCTTATCTACTGGGCCTGGAGTCAGGAAGATTCCTCTTACAGAGTTCAAATGAATCCTCAAATATTTCAGTCCCCTAACTCTTTTTGCCTCAGTTTCCTCATCTGTAAAATGAACTAGAGAAGGAAATGGCCAGACCCTCCAGTATTTTTTGCCAAGAAAACCCCAATTGGTGTCACATAGTGTCAGACATGATTGAAAAATAACAACAAAAATGGCCAGTAACAGGTACAGGACTTTAGAATAAGAGGATGTGTGTGTGTGTGTATGTGTGTGTGTGTTGGGGAAGACTGGACATATTCTTTATGATTACTGAGAGACATAGCTAAGTGAAGTTAGGCAGCCAGCCCCCATATCAGCTGCCCCATTACAGTGTGGAACAGGCCCACTGAATAAATATCTCTCAGGAGTTCTAGGGTATCCTGGCTGCTCTAAGACCAGGAATACTTTAGATAAAGTATTCTTCCTTAGGAACCAAAGTGCCAGAAGGGGAGGTCATCCATCCATCCATTCCATGGATATTTATTAAGTTGTCTGCCATGTACAAAGCACACAGTCAATAAACATTTAAGGGCTCTGTGCCAGTCCCTGTACTAAGCTGTCCCGGCTACAAAAAAGAAGCAGAAGACAGTCCATGCCCTAGCTAAGCATGTGCCCTACACTGCTATTTGTTCTCCGATCTCGAAGAAGACCACGACTTTAGGAAGGTGATGTCGTGACATTCGAGTGAATTGGATTTAAGTGAGGGAGGAAAACCTGGAGTCATCTGGGTCCAGGGCCAGGTAGAGATTAGGAGGCCTGGAGCTGGCCCTTACTGCGTGCTGTAAAAAGACATAGAATGCCCTCATCCCCAAGCTCCTCTGGATATTGTAAAGTATGTAAGGATTTCACCTACATTACCTCAACTGCTCGGGCTTGTGTTTCCAACACCTTTGCACCCCTAGTTTTGAAGGATCAGGCTTCTTTAAGGGGAGACGGAAGGTCCCAAGGGCGGTCTGGGCAGCTGCCCTCCAGGAAGGCAGCATTCTCTGTGAGCTGGCAGGGCCGGAACGGCAGCCGAGGGCTGGCAGCGCTGGTGGCAGTCGGAGCTTTGGCAGAGGGGTCCCTCAGATGTGACAGAGCGAGAATTCCTAGGGGAAGGGACAAGCTGTTCCCCCTCCCTTCTCTTCCTGCCTCCGGTGGACCAGGGGCTCTGGGCTCTGGGGACACATTCACCAAGAGGGCTCATCCACAGCCCCACACAGACCTGGCCTATGTGGGGGAAAGGCAGCTCTGCGAGGAACATTTGGCCAGGGGGCCAAATATAGAGCAGATTGATAAACTTCATAAAACAATGGGGCTGAGGGATGCTGCTGCTGTGCTAAATACAAATGTCCTAAGAAGCCCTGCCAAGAAGATAAATAACCCCGGGGCTCTGGGAGGGGAGCCATGTGGAGACAGAGGCACATCAAAGTGAAAGCAGTTATCTGGGGGGCTGTGTATGGGTGGGGATTTGATCCCAGTGTGCTGGAGTCTTGATTCACAACCGGGTACTTGGTCTGAACAAGGGAAAACTATTGCCTACTTGGGTAGAGGCAGGAGTGGAATCAATCTATCAGTGATCAAGCATTTATTAAGCACCAACTCAGTGCCAGGACCGCAGTCCAAAGACAAAGAAATTAAATAAACCCTTTCCGTCTGCAGCTTTCGTTAGACTGGCCTTGGATTCAGAGAGATCTGGTTCAAGTTGCACACTGACACATATTGGTTCTGTAACCTTGGACAAGTCATAATCTCAAAGTTCAAGCTCTCTCTGTCTCTCTCCCTCTCTTTCCTTCTCTCTCTGTCTCACTCTTTGTCTCTTGCTCTTTCTTTCTCTGTGTCTCTGTTTCTCTCTCTGTCTCTCTCTCTCTCTCTCTCTCTCTCTCTTTCTCTTTCTCTCTCCCTCTGCCTCTCCCTCTGCCTCTCTCTTTCTCCCTTTTTCTGTCTCCATCCCTTCTCTCCTCTCTTTCTCTTTTCTACCTTTTCTCTCCCTCTTCTCCCTTTCTCTTTCTCTCTCCCTCATTTAAATTCTCTGTAACTCAATTTTCTCAACTGTAAAATGAGAGCGAGGGGGACTGAATGATCTCTCTGGTTTAAGTTCCCTTCTTTTTGCTTTAAATCTACATTTTATTTTGGGAGTGGAGGGAATCAGACCTGTGACTTTTATCTTTAATAAGAATCCCAGGGTGGAAATGCCCTCCACTGATTAGACTGAACAATTTGTCTGAAGCTTATCAGCTTAGATAATTGCCCAGAGCAGTCCCCTGGTTAGTCAACTTGAACCCACCCTGAGCCCATTTCTGAATCCAGGAGCAGTCCTCTGCAGAGTTACCGTTCCTCTTAGAGCTGATCTCTTAAATCTGCAATTTGCATCAGTGAAGGAGCTAGCTGCCCACCAGTAGTTCCATCCTTAGTAAAATCACAGATCCTCCTGATCAAACAGAAAGTCTAATCTATATAGTACCAAGGGAAACGGGAGTTGTCAACAAGCTGTGATTTCGGGTAGTATTTTAGACAGTTGTTCAAGATCATTCAGAATCTAAATTGAATTCAATTCATATCAACAGAGGCATGTATATTGCTAGTTACTGAGAGTTTAGTAGTGCCCTTAGCATCAATGCTAAAGTGCAGAGAGTGATGAGCCTTGATTGACCTACTGAAGTAAGAAGAGGAGAGGAAAAAGTACATTTATGATGTTCTGCCTAAAAGTGTTATTGTTTAGTCACTTCCAGTCATGTCTGAATCTTTGTGATCGCTGTTGGGGTTTTCTTGGCAAAGATGCTGTTTTTGAGGCAGTTAGGTGGTGCAGTGGATAGAACACCAGCCCTGAAGTCAGGAGGAGGACCTGAGTTTAAATCTGATGTCAAACATTTAACATTTCCTGGCTGTGTGACCCTGGGTAAGTCACTTAACTCCAATTGTCTCGGCAAAAGAAAAAAAAAAAAAAGATACTCTGGCATTTTCTTCTCCAAATAATTTCACATATGAGGAAACTGAGGCAGGCAGGGTGAAGTGATTTACCCAGGATCACACAGCTAGAAAGTGTCTTAAACCAGCTTTGAACTCAGGAAGATGAGGCTTTCTGACTTAAGGCCGGTGCTCTAACCACTCCACCACCTAGCTGCTCTTTTTGGACTATTGCAGAATCCACCCTTCATAACTCTCCAGTGTTCTTTCTACTGTATCACCCCACCCCACCCTACCTTTCCCCTTTTTTCCAGCCAGTCAAGCTGAGAGGGGAGGCATTTGTTATTATTATTAGGGAGCCATAATTTAAGTTATTGCACTGCTGCTTACATGTTCGCCATTTACCGGTATAAGCTCTTCAAGTGATCTATGGGTGCATTATCCAGATGACAGATATTTGCTTAGAAGATCTGGGCATTTGGTGAAAAATAATTGCAGCTGATTGGGAGCCTCGGGTCTGGTCCCTCTCTGCTCCATCACAAGCTCAGGTAGCCCAGCTCAGAAAGTTCTTCTGTGGCACTCACTAATTTAAAGCCCAGGCAATAGCTTTCACTGTCCTTCACCCCTGACCTTCTCCTTTCCAACCCGGAGACTCCATGCCATAAATCAGCCCCACAAACCTCTCTCTGTTTGGTTAGCTTGGCCCAGTAAACTCTCCTTGACATTACCAAGCCAAATGAGGTCCGACATGGAGAGATTAGTTTCCCTTTACCGGCTTTCTTTCCCTTCCTGAGAGGATCCGCCTCTCTTCCTAGTGCACAACATGGGTACGGCCTGTTTCCAATATTGCATCAGTGTTTTACACTTTAATAGGGGAAGATTTGTTCTTTGTACGCAAAACATGTGGGCCCTTGTCAGAGGCCTTGAGAAAGAGAATTTCCTTCTACAGGGGCAATTCCAAGGTCTCCAGGGCTCCCCTTGGTTTTTCCTGGTTAGTTTGGGAAGGAAATACCCCAGAGAAGGGGACTGGAGGGAAGAGAACATTCGTAACTCAAACCCACCTGAAATGTACTTCTTTCTACAAAAGAATGAAATCCATATTGGAACAGAGTTGAACCTCTGAGATCATCAATAGCTACGTCCTGCCTTGCAACGACAATCCCCCTTCCCTGTAATGCTCTGTCTCCTCCCCTGCAGCTCCTCCAAGATTCACCTCAAATCCCATCTTCTTCTGGGAGGCCTTTTCCTGAGCACTCCCCGCTCCCCTCAGCTGCTGATTCTTCCTCCTCTGAGATTACTTCTACCTGCATCTTGTCTATTCCTAGCATTTAAATGCTGTATCTCCTTTGGAATGAAGACATCTCCAGAGCAGGACCGTTTTTTGTTTGTTTGTTTGTTTGTTTATGAGGTTTTTGGTTTTTAGGTTGTTTTTCCTTTTATATCCAGCATTTAGCAGCATAACTGACCACGTACCCAGATTGCTTTGTTCAGTTGCTTTTTTGTCCATCTCTTCATGAGCCCATTTGGCAGAGACACTGGACTGGTTTATCATTTCCTTCCCCGGCTTATTTTACAGATGAGGAAACTAAGTGACTCTGGGTCATACAGCTAGGAAGATGAATCTTCCTGCCTCCAGGCCCAAAACTCCATTCACTGAACCATCTAGCTGTCCCTGGGTCCATTCTAAGTGCTTCATCAATGCTTGAGTGACAAGTCCAAAGCCTTAAATTACAGATTCTAAATCTTAGGTAATTAAGTCTTTGTTACTAAAGTATTGGTGAGTCTGAGAAGATGGAACTTTGAAGAGAGCTTGAGCAAGACATGATTCTTTGGACCTCTGTTTTCTCATCTGCAGAATGGGACGGTGAGACTCTATAACCTCCAATACTTCTTCCAGTTCTAAAATCTTCATTCCTATAATTCACAAATCCTTGACATCTTGACTGTGTTGTGACATATTCATCCAGCCTCTGGGTTATTGACCTTTCCTAGCATCTTCTGGGCCAGTCTTTTCTTTCTCTGAGTTCCCCAGAGACAGAGGCTGGATTTTATATAAGGAAATTTAGAGGGGAAAGTAAAATAAACAAAATAATGTAAAAATATCCAGTTGACAAGTTTACGAATAGAGGAAATCTTATCTTGAGATATTTATCTCTCAAACACAATTGGCCAGCACATCTTGAAGGGGTACCCTTTCCCCTTCCAAAGATGGCACTTCCCTCACTGGCCCCAAAGCTTCCTCCCCTGGACTCAGGCCAACTTACACTGACCCTGAAAGATATCCCAGCTGTCCATCTCATGGGAATGTTCTTGCTTTTTCTCCCTAGCCCGGTTTTAAAAAATGAAAGAACGTTCATGAGTCATTTACTGAGTGCCAAATTCTGTTCTAAGTTCTGAGGATATCACTACAAAAGTAAAGATAACCTCTGCCCCAGAAAGATTCACATTCTAGGCTTCTAACTTTATAGTTCAGGAGTGGGGAACATCTGACCCTTGGACTGTAAAGGCTCTCGGATTGCATAAGGCCCTGCCTTGATCTGGCCCTGCCAACACAATTTAACCAGTGCTTGAGTTTTTAAGTTGGTAATTTTTATGGCCCTCAAATGATATTATAAATATCCAAATGACCCTTGGCAAAATAAGGTTTTCCACCCCTGCTTTATTTGAAACTGAGAACCATCGCCTCTTGTTCTAACTAGTGTTTAAATAAAATCTAGATCAGTCATTTTCCTTAAAATTATCCCATAACATGACCTCAGTGACATGTTATCTGTTTGTTTTTGAATCCTGATGGTTTTTCTTCTTATTGATTTAAATCTTGCAGGATCCTGTAGTACTTCAGGACCAATTTTTAAAATACATTTGTTAAAAACCTACTATGTGAAAGACATTGCGATGCAAACCAGAACACCAAGATCTTTCCCCCAAATCCTCTCCTCCTCCTCCTTTCCCCATTGTTATATTTTTATCAGAGAAATTTTTACATGGCCCTGAGTATATAGGTATACAAAATAAGTGTACAAATCAAACATTTGTTGTTAATCAATCATATAGGAATTTATTTTAAAAACAATTTTGGCATACATATAATTTTATTTTGTATTAAAGAATAAAGCAAATCTGCATACTAATGAGATGGATGTGCTTGTTTGTTTTGACATAAAGAATTAAATCTTGGTGGAATATTTGATACTGCAGGATCCCCCTTAATCCACTGGAGAAGGAAATGGCAAACTATTCCAGCATCTTTGCCAAGAAAACTCCACACAAAGAGTCAGGTATGATTGAACAACAAACCCCCCTATTGAATTGTAAGCTGTTTGAGAGCAAGGACTATTTTTTTTTTTTTATTTTTTTACCACTTTTTGTATTCGCTTAACATAATACTTGGCACATAGTAGGGGCTTAATAAATGTTTATTGAATGAGTGAACTTAACACTAGGTTGAGCATTTAGTAGGAGCTTAAAAGACGTTTGTCAACTGATTGATGCAAGCAAGACCCTCTGGATTTTACAAGTCACAAATTCTTTTGATATACAGTAATAATATAGATAATGAGAAGCATGGGGAAGGAACTTTATTAATCACCACTATGGGCAGAGCATTCTGGTAAGCCCTTTACACATATTATTTGATTTGATCCTCACAACAACCTGGGAAGATGGATGTTATTATTATTCCCATTTTACAGTGGAGAAGATTGAGGCTTAAATGAGTAGTCCAGAGTCACACTGCTAATGTCTGAAACCAATTCTGAACTCGGGCTCTTCATGATCCCAGGCCCAGCACTCCAGCCCTGCTCTACGTGGTCTAAAGAGACATGGCCTCAGGGCCAGGAAGGATCTCTGGATTTAATTTCCCACTCTGCCACATACTGGCTGTGTAACCCTAGTTAAATTGTGTAATTTCAGATAATTCTCTAGGACTAAAAGTTTCAGAGAAAGTGACAACCTGCATTGATAAAGGGAGTTTCCTCTCCTGGGAGTTACCAAGATTAGTGAAATCGTAGGCCTGATCCCTGTTTAATCCGGACATTAAATTCATTTCAAATAAAGGAAATTTTTGTTGTGAGTTAAAGAGAGAGGCAAATTCAAATGTAGCAGTAAGGGGGTGAAGTCACAACCTCTGTTTTCAAGGTCATGTAATACAGCTTCTTAAAAAATTTCACTCCCATAAGCTTCTGAGGCTGTCAGGGGAACTGAGTGGGGAAACTGAGGTCAAATCTGGAAAAGTGTCTTGATCAAGACCAAATTACCTGTGGAAAGAATGAGATTTTAATCCAGGTCCTCTGACTTTAAATCTACTATTTCTGCTTCGAAGGAAGAGGGAGGCCTCAAGCACCTGTAAAAGGAGAGGATTCAAGGTTCCTTCCAGCTCTAATATATATATATATATATATATATATATATATATATATATATATATATATATATATATATAAAATCTTCTGTTTTCAAGGTCTTCGGCTCCCAGTCTATGGGCTGGGGGCCAAGGAATTTTTATAAGGGTTTTGTGAATCCATATGCAAATCCATAAATAAGATAACAATAGACTTCTGTAGACTGAAAAAATTGTCATGGATTTATTTATTACTGTTTTTCAAATGGATGTAGATACTGTTGTAATTAATTAAATGCAAATCCACTTAAAAGCATTACTGAATTCTTAACAGCCTTTTGACATTATAGATTTTCTTAGCCAGTCAATACTAATAGTCAAGGAGCTAACCATGTGGGGAGGCTCATTAATTTACACACACACACACACATTTTATTTATTTTTTAAATTAACTTTTACAAAAATTTTATGCATAGGTAATTTTCTAGCATTGACAATTGCAAAGCCTTTTGTTCCAACTTTTCCCCTCCTTCCCCCCACCCCTTCCCCCAGATGACAGGTTGACCAATACATGTTAAATATGTTAAAGTATAAGTTAAATACAATATACACACATGTATTTTAAAAGGGATCCTCCTTCTCTAAAACCACAGGAATCATTGCACTTAGATGTTATGATACTCCTAAAGGAGACAAATAGTTTTACCCAGACACAACTGCCCGAACAATTCCAACAGAAAGCTGATTTGGGCTCCAAATTTCCAAGTAAACAGAAAAAGGAACCGGTTCTCCTGGAGTTATCCTCAAACTTAAATTTGATGCCTGTACATCTAAGTCTAAGAAAGCCTGGATGTATTTTGAATTTTTGGCCCCTGGGGAGGTGAAATTTATCCCTCTAAGTCTGGAGTTCTTAACTTGGGGTCTGTGAACTTTTAAAAAATATTTTTGGTCATTCTTTCAATGTATTTTATTCTGTGACTTTAAAACATTATTCAGAGTATGGGTCTATAGGCTTCCCCACACTATCCAAGGGGGCCCATAACACAAAACAGGTTAAGAACTTCCACACTAAGTTGTTAGGAAGACGGGAGCTGCTCCTCAGAGGAAAGGGAAATAGAAAAGTCAAAATGGGATTTGCTCCCAGTTTTCCTAATACCTCTCATCCGAGGGGCCTTTTAGAGAACTCTGTGCAGTGACCTTCTATGAAATAAATCTGGGGAGGAACCTTACCCTAGCAGGGCTGATCCTTCAGAGAGCCTGAAGCTGCTTCTCTTTCCCCAAAACATCTGGAACCGGGATTCCCAGCATTTGGGGAGTGGCGACACCCTAGTGGGCTTTATTTGACTTCATTATCCCACACTCCTAAATTTTGCTATAGCTTTTTTTAAAAATTAAGCTAAACTACAATAATGCTGCTTTGAGAATTTCACACATCCCCGGAGATAACGGGAAACACCCAGGGGTGCTGCAGAATCGAGTTTATAAAGGACAGAATAACAGGAGAATGTTGTGCAGGGAGACAGGAAGGAGAACTGGTCCTCGGGAGGAGGGAGGACGAAAGCTTATGGGAGAGAAATTTTTAAATCGCCGAGTGCAGAAACAGCTGATGGATATTTTCGATTGTCTTAATAAATAGAACTCCGACGACTTTGGATCATGTTTTAGTCTGCTAGCTAATGAAGAACGGACAGCAGGAGAGGGGTGAGAAGAAAGAGGATCGTTTCTTTAGATCTGTGTGCACCAAAGCAATCCTTTTGAAAGAGATCCTTAAGGCGACTCTATTTTTTTTTTTTTTTTTTCCTTCGAAAATAGGTCCCTTCCCTCCCATCGGAAACTGTAACCCCCTCCCTGAGCCTGCTGTTTCGTGTTTGGCCACTGAAAAGCATCCTTCTAAGGCCGGAGATTTATTTTATTAACTACCCCCCACCTGAAAGTAATTGAGCCTTTCCCGGTGCCCGAGCCGGGAGGGAGGGCTCCACAACTGGGGCGTTCGCGGGTGCACCGAGTCCTCTCCCCTCGTCCATCCCCGTCCCCATCCCAATTACAGTTGCTCTGTCCGGGTCCAGACTACTCTCCAGCCCGACCCCAGGTTTTTCGGCTGTTCCTGAACGGCCCCCTAGTATTTGCCGGCAGAGACGAAGCCATCGGAGGCTCAGAGGACAGGCCCCCCGAGGCTGGGGAAGGTGGGGGGGACGGGGGGGATTTCGGCGCTGGCTTCCCCGAGACTCGGCCGTTGATCCGCCGGCTCCTCGGACAGGAGAGCCCCCCGCGGACCCGCCGCGTCCCTGGGAGAACAAACCCCCGCTCACCCCACCATTCCCAGACACTAAATAAAAACATTTTGGAAAAAAAATCAAAGGCACTCGGGGGGGAGGGGGGGCAAAGCCAGTGCCCTTTGGAAGTGGCGCCGAGCTTCCTGGGCTTGCCCGAGAGGCTCTTCCAGCCCCGGCCCCGCTGAAAGGCCGGAGAGACGAGAATCCGAGAAGCCCGGGATGCCCCCCGAAAGATGGAGCGAGTTCCGGCTCCCGGCCTGTTAACAGTGGAAATTTGCGAAGTTCTCGTGAACTTGGAGCCTTGTAAAAAGTTTAACGCACACATGCAGCACTCACAAACTTGTGGAGTTTGTCTTGGGGTGGGGCGAGAGGTAAGAGAAAGAAACGGGGACACAGCATCACGTTGTCACTCGAGGGCTGGGGAGTTCCATACATTGCCAATTCCTCGTGACTCCTTTTATTATAAACTTTTTTCTCGGGGGTGTGGAAGGGGGGGTGGGATGGCCCAAACTCCTGCAAAGTCCAGAGCAAACTTTAGAAAGGACTGTGCAGAAAGCCCGGACTCTCCGGGATCGAGACAGACATATTTATTTTTTAAGGAAAACACCCAGTTTTAGATCCAGTCGAGGGGGGGGGGGGGCTGGTAGTAGTGTCTCCTCGGGGAGTTATTTTCAATGAATCTCATTTATAAACAAAATGATTCGCCGGAACTTCACCATCAATAACCGAAATCTCGCTGGGACTGTGTGAGGTGGGGGCGGAGGGAGGGAGAAGGAAGAGGGTGTGATGGGAGTGCCGACACCTTTCTCTTTAACTTGTATTATTTGGGGAAATACGGCCTGGTTTCACTTTCTCGGACCCTTATTGGAGTCGTCTTTTTGAAAAATAATTATGTTTTTTTTCATCCTATACCGGTAGCAATTTCCTTAAAGGCCAGGCTGTTGTTAGTTCCATCTATAGACTGGAAATCTACAAATGCCTATTTTGTCATATTTATATATGAAGGTGAAGATGAATTGTGTGAATAGCTATTCAACTTGATTCAATTATATGTGGCAAAATATGGCTGTTAGATGTATTATCCATTTCAATGTGCTTTAAACGAACTGCGCAAATATAGCTGTAACTTTAATATTAATGAATTTGTACTTCTCCCACTACCCAGGAGTTTAAAAAAAAAATTATTGGAAACTAGGAAGGCGTTCTGCTTTTATGCTCCATGAACTACAGAATTATTTCTAATGTAAAGATCTAGGTATACATGTATATGTAGGTAAAACTGCATCTATGCTCAAATGTTAGTACTGCTTAGCATTAATTTCGTATTTTAAATTTTTTTTCACAATTTTGTTTTATGATGGACACAACAACATATGTCTAGAATGTACTTGGCCATGAGAATGTAGGCTGGCAGTCTCACAGACTGTGCGCTCATGTACTCATGCACCAGAGGAAATGTACACAACCTAGAATAAGCAAATAAAACAGAGAAAGGATAGTACAAACTAAAATCCAGGAAATTGGATTTTAGGAGTGAGTGGAGGGTTAGCCCTCTGATGGCCTAGATGCTCATGGAGGGTGCTCACAGGGGGCCTTAGGCTTCTTGAATTGAAGCAAGACTTTAGGTTAAATCTTTTGAGATGCTGGAGTGGAGGATGGAGAAAGTGGTGGAGAGATGAGGAGATAATGTAAGGGAGAGGCTAAGAGACATGGAGGGAGAAGAAAAATGAGAAAAGCAAGGAAAGACGGGAAGAAAGAGGGACATAAATGGAAAGAGAGGAAGAGGTAAAGAATAAGAAAGAAAGAGAAAGCTACGGAGAGACATAGAATTAAGAGAGCCAGGAAGAGTGACACAGATATAAAGGAGTCAGAGAAAGAAAGGTACAAGAAGACAGGAAGACTGAGAGAAAGAATGAGACAGAAACAGAGAAGTGATTGAAACAGTCCGAGGGAAACAGAACCGAAGCAGTCAGAGAAGGTAAGAAGAAAGACAAAGAAAGTTAGAGGGACAAAAACACTGTGTGTGAGAGGCTCCAGAGGGTTGTGCTTCTCACATTCCTCCAATGTGAGGGAAATCATGGGAAGTCTTTGTGGGGCCGCTTTGTTTGCTCCCAGACTCAGGATCTGGCCCCATTGCTGGCTTGGTTCTCAAACAGTGAGTTTGCAACAGCAGAAGCAGCAGCAGCAACAGAAACAGCAGCCCTCTGAGCTGGTGGGTGTCTGCCAGCCAGCCCTAAAACCTTTGGATTGTATTAATTTCGTCCACTTTGATGATGCTCTAATTGTCTTCCAGTTTTCCAATTTCCAATTTCTCTCATCCAATTCATGAAAGGGGACTTCGTGCTTTTGGGTTCAGCACTCTGCCTGGAGGGAGAGAGAGGGGGAGAGACTTTAAAGTCTTCCTTTGATAAATGTCTCCATAGTTTCATAGCAATTTCTCTTTACCAAATCTTACTGCTGATTGATACAGTCCCCAGATGTGGCCTGGAGGAAGAATATCACAAGTCCCCTATGTCCCAGCCTACAGGAGCAGGCCCTGGGGAAACCAACTGGACTCCATAGGAACCTTTTCCCCCCCTAACTATTCAGGCAGCTTTTCCCCCACTATCTCTGCTCCTGAGCCTTCCAGCTCTGGACTAACTCCTCAGCTTTCACTTCTCATCTCCCCAAGTGTGACAGTCCTTTGAGTAGGGATCTGGTGACTCTGTTCAAAGTAGCTCACAGCATTCCATTCCTTGTATGGCACCATTTTGAATTGCATTATTAGAGTTATTGTGATTAAGTCATTTCTAGTGGTTTATAACCCTATGACTCCATTTGGGGTTTTCTTGACAAAAATATTAGAATGATTTACCATTTCCTTCTTCACTTCACTTTACAGATGAGGAAACTAAGTCAAACAGAATGAATTGATTTGCCCAGGATTACAGCTAGCTAAGTGTCTGAGCTCAGATTTGAACTCAGCAAGATGATTCTTCCTGATTTCAGGTTGAGTAGTCTCCTTTAACAAAGTACCCATTATCAGAGTTATTTTAGTGCTAATATAACTCCAGAGCAAGAGTGACAAGCTTAAATAGAAATTGCTATCTGCCCATCACAGATTAATTTAGATAATCACAAATTAACATTATCTTTGCTGTATCATATTTTTCTTTATTGTTGTTAAACATTTCCCCAGTACATTTTAACCTGATTCAGATCCTCTTGGGAGTTTGGGGGGCATGAACCTGGAGAGCATGAGTTTGACATCTCTGTCCTGAAAATCATTTCATCCAAGCTCCTCCTTGTGCACACTGGGGAATTGCATTCTTGGGGAGCTCAGGTGTTTGATTTGCTCCAGTTTACCTAACAAGTCAGTGGCAGAACTAGGATTAGTGATAAAGTCCTTGGACTCCGTCTGAGGTCACTACTTTTATATAATTACACTGAGGAGCCTCTTAACTCAGGTGCTTTGAACTCTTTCTATACTCTACTCCCTGTTTTCATCCTGCCTTCTTATTTCTTTACATTCACAAACCTCTTCCCTACCATTGGAATTCCTTCTTTCCTTTTCTTCTTTTAAAACTCTACTCAGATGCCACTTACTTCTCTTTAAAGCTTTTCCTATTCCCCTGGATCAATTTATCTATCTATCCATCTATCTATCTATCTATCTATCTATCTATCTATCTATCTATCTATCTATCTATCTATCTATCTGTCTGTCTGTCTCTGTCTATCCATCTATTTATCTAGTTTTACTTACAAAATGATTTAATCAAAATAATTTTTAAATTAAGGTTATTTACATTTAACTCAACATTTCTCTAAGTGTTGGAAATCATATTTTTTTAAAAAGCAAAGCAGCGACATTTTTAAAACCTGTAATCATTACATTAAGAGAGTAAATTTGGTAAACTTATATTTTTTATTTGAGATCCTTAATAGTATTTCTTATTTTTAATACTGGTTTTATTTATCTGCGAATAGAATCCAATAGAATCCAAGTTCTTTAAAAACAGGGAATATTCCACTTTGTGGTTGTACACCCAGTATAACATCTAACAGTTTAAAAAAAATTAGACCTATAATTTTGCCAATGCAGGAATCTTACAGTGACAAACATTTTGTACCAATAAATATGTCTTTTCTTTTGGGCATGTAGAAAGCACTCAGTGAGTTATTTTTCAATTGATCCTTCTCTGCTCCTCTCCCCCCAAAATGTTCTCCCCCACCTGAAATTTTCCTACAACACTTTGGATCTCTATTTTGTCTTTAGCAGTCTTACCTGTGTACATGTGCAGACCTCTTTGGCCCCCTATTAGATCATAAACTCTTTGAGAACAGAAGTTATGTTCTTTTTTTCATCTCCTAGATCCCAGGATCTAGTATAGTGTCCCACAGTGAGGGAACAAGAAGGCAGTTAATAAATGCATGTGCTGAATTGAAGTGATAGGCTGTGTTTTGGGTATTCTCTTTCTTCCCCAACTGAGATAAGTTCTCACTTTCTTTTTTAGCTCTTTCTCCATATTTCCTGGCAAGCTGACATACTCCTCCTTTGTGACCTTCCTCAGGCTTTCCCTGCTGGGTAAGATCCCTTGTTCTGGTCCTTTCTTGGATCCTTTCTATTCCTAAAATTCCCTATGTCTGGTGTCCTCCAAATCCTGTACTCTGTTAGGTAGCAGTTAATCTGGTAAAGGAATCTGTGCTGATGGGTTAATGTTCATAAATCGATTAATGGGTCATCTCTCCAAGGATGCATTCATTTAACAGGGGCCTTCTGGAGCTTTTACATCCTTAATAATTTAGTGTGGGTAACTGTAGGGAAAGCATCAAGTTCATAAAGGAAATATTTGGGAGCAAAAGGGCCTTTTGGTATTCTTCAAATCACGACATAGGCAGTTGCTTACTCCATGGGCATGGAATTGGTTTTGATTAGTGGTGAAACAAAATAAAGCATAGTTGCTGAAGCTTTCTGAGCCTCAGTTTCCTCATTTATAAAGCAAGAGCAGCAGAAGGGAGAGGCAATTTAGACTAAAAGTTCTTTAAGACTCTTTCTTGGACTTTTTTCCTATAGCTAATATTATCATTTTCATCCTACAAAGAAGTATTCTTGTTTTTGCTTGATATATTACTCATTTAGAGAAATAACTAAGGTAGGGCAATAAGAGCTTCTTTCCAGAACATTAAAATTTAGAAGGTGCTCACCAACAGCCAGTTAGAAACTGAGCTGAGCACTAGTTGGCCAAAAAAAAAAAAAAAAAAAAATTGCTAAAAAAGAAGTTACCAGGTTTTTGTTTTATTTTTTAAACTTCCTCAGAGTCCTTTTTCCCAAGTAAGCTCCTCATTTCAGACATATGCGCTTTTATCTGCCTTTCTATCCTAGGTCTCCCACCCCAAAAATCAGCCTCCGGGTAGCTAAAATGACAGCTCCGGGACACCAACAAAGGGATTAGAGAGGGGAGGAGATACACACTTATCTACAACTAGCTTAATTTGTCTTGAGGTTGTGTTTCTGGCCACTCACTTGGTACCTATTTACTGCTAATTGCCCTGGGGAGCAAAATTTGCTAGCTAAAGCTTTCTATCCATTCATCCATCCTCTCCCCCCAGAGTCCCCTTCCTCCCGAGCTCCACTTTACCAGCTGCTGATCTGGTGACCAGACAATGGTTTGCCCCCAGGAGGGCCACTAGAAGTGGACTTTTCTTTCTGTTATTCCCTAAATCTGGCACGTCACACCATGGTCCTGAATTCCCCCAGAAAAGGGCACAGGAGAAACATCAGTCTCCCTAGTTGGGCTGTGGCTGAGCCATTTTAAATTCCAATGAATTTAGGGGAAAGTGAGAAGGAGATTGTTCTAGATACTGAGAAGAAATACCTCCTGTCCCTGAGGTAGGGGTGTGTATTGGGGGGTGTCAGGCTGACTTGCTTGAGTATCTGGTCCAGTGAGACCAGAATCCAAAGCGTGATCACAGCAGAGGTGAAAACTGAATGAAGGCTCGGTTTGGAAAATGATTAGTGGTTTTAGAAAACATAAAACTCAGATCTGAATTGGCTTATTGACTGACTTAAAAAAAAAAAAAAAAAGTCTTGGTTTCGTTGATGGTCCAGTGAAAAGGAAAGTAATTATTTGAGTTTGGTGTGGGGTTCAGCAGATTCCTATAGTTTGGGGTTTGCGGACTGCTTAGACTGTAAGCTTCCTGAGATCAGGAATGACCATAGTTTTGGACACAATGCTTGGGCACAAAGCAAACACTTAAATGAATGTTGATTGATTGATGGGTTGATTTAAAGCCAGAGAACACTTCCAGTTCCAAACCATGCTCTGCCATTAATTTGTTACATGAGCACTATTAAGTTATTTTGTTTTCTAGTGCCTCAGTTTCCTCATCTTTACAAATAAAGAATTGGATTATGTGATATTCAAAGTCTTTTCCTTTCAGGTCGAAATTTTCCCACCTTAAATCTCTTGTGGATCAAGTAAGTTCACTTTGTCCTGGAATCACCTCCTTCAGAGAGAGACAATTGTTAGATTCTCATCGTGAGCAGTTCACACTTTGAAAATTGGACAAAAACCTCAAACCAGGATTTCCTTGATTGTTGTGTTGGTGATCATGAAGATTAAACTTAAAAGTATCTCTTGAGCACATTTTTGGGGATTGAGGTGGGGAGAAGGGAGCTGATGATAAAAATATTTAACTAGCACGTCCCTGCCCTAAACCCCAGATAGAGCTCCTAATTCTGACCCTTAGGAAGAAAGGACTGGTCACTGGGGGACCAGGGATTCCTATCCACTTCAGGGAGAGAGGGAACTCAATTCAGCAGCATTTCCCTTCCTTAGGTATCCTGACCTCGTCCATACACTGCAGTCTGGACTGAAAGGTAGATGTAGTTTCTGGAGGGTTGGACTGTGACTTAGGTACCACAACATAGTGAAGGTTCAGAGAAGTCACAGGCACCAGGGGAGCTAGGGGCGCCATGTCAATCCCTAACTTATTGAGAAGACTGCCTGCTGGCGAAGGAGAAGCCAGCCTGCCTGTGGCATCCTTTCTGCCCACCGCTCAGCACCAGTTCAGGCTGGGATCCCACAGAATGGGCCTGACTCTGTTCTTTGTTAACTGGGTGATCCTCAGGGAAATTTAATTCTCTTGGTCTCAGTTTTCTTCTCTGTAAAATGGGCAGGATTGACCTGGCTCTAAAGTGGAGATATCAGGGTTTTAGAACTCTATTATCAAAGCTAGTGCTTCCTATTTGTCAGAGAAAATATCAGGGAAAGATAGAAGGTAAGAGAAAAGTGCCTTCTTCTGCTGTAAGGTTTGAGCCCAAAGGATAAAACCTTTGAGGCTTCCTTTCCCTCACCTCTTGCCGCTCCCCCACCCCCAGAACCTCCCAGACACATGCGGCCCATTCACTATTGTGTTCCCCGCAGGTGGGACCTCCTGATTGGAAAGGGGGGAGGCGATCAGCCCCAGGGCCTGCAGCAAAGCAGATGGCGCTTCCCTGCTGCTTTGGGAAAAACAACCGGCTTCTGTTTCCTACCCTAACCCTGGAACATCCGGGGACTGAAGCTACGGTCCCGTCCGGAAACCTGCCCCCACCTCCTCTGGCCCATGGGGCTGGGAACAGGGTCGTGGAACCTCGAAGGGGAGACGCTGGCCCGGTGCCTGAGAGAAATGAGAGTCCGTATTGATTCAGTATCTGAGCTGGGCCTGGCTGAGACCCCGGGAGCAGAAGCATGGGGCTGGGCTGGGAATCCAGGGGAGGCTGGACTTGGAGCATTCTGTTGGGAGGGTAAGGACAGGGTAGATGACAAAACCAAATCTCTGCCTCCCTATGCTGATCTTTCCTGTGCATCCTAATCAGTGCATTAGCGAATGTTTATTAAGCATTGTTTTATTCACAAGTCACTGTGCTATGTGCCATATTAAATTGTAAGATCCTATTTCTGCCCTCAAGAGGGCACAGAAAGGAGGGGAGAGAAATCGTAGCCTCACCGCCTTCCTCCGTCCTCCTAAAGCCAGGAGGCAGAGGGTCCTGGGAAAGAGGGTAGAGCTCAGGCCCCTCTCACTGCTTGGCAACTTTGTGCCTCAGTTTCCTCATCTGTCAAATGAAGGCGTTGGTTGGGAGGGCCTCTAAGGTCCTGCAGCAAACCCTTCTGCAAGAACTCTTTCCCAACTCCCCCTCAATGCTAATGCTTTCCCTCAATTGATTATCTCCAGTGTGTTGTCTATTACATCTATATCCTATTTGTCAGTGGTTCTGCATGTGCTGTCTCCCTGTTAGACTGTCCATCACCTTCTCTGTATTTGACATTTAGCCCACATTAGTCACTTAATTATGGTGGCTATTCATCATTTTTGAAGAGGATTGACATTATGGGATGATGTCTTAACTTGTATTGCAATTGGATTTGCGTGAAGCAGAGTGGTACAAAGTCGCCAGTCTTACTCTCCTCCAGAGTCATCAAAGTCCTGACTCCTGGCCCTGGCCGGGAGGAGGTGGATGACTCTGGCATCCTCGCTGCTCAAGGCTGAGTGCTCCACGCCTTCAAGGCCAGTGGAACAAATCGTTCTCATCATTCTGCCAGGAATGTCTTCACCTGCTCAGACAATCCCCTAACTCCCCATGGGTTTGAGTCCATTACTCAGCCTGACGTGTTCAGCTGTGTCGCTGACGGCCGGGCTTCAGGAGTCACAGGTGAGTTAGGGAGAGATGGCTCTCTCTCAGGTGCTCTTGGGTTCCACATCCAGTCACTTAAATGCTTGTTAACTGACTGATTAATAGCACTTGTAACTATAGTTTTTTTTTCTTTTCTTTTTGGATTGATGGATTTTATATGATTCTTCTTAATTACATCTTTTTTTAATTAAAGCTTTTTATTTACAAACAAAAGCATGGGTAATTTTTCAACATTGACCCTTGCAAAACTTTCTTTCAAAATTTCTCCTCCTTTCCCCACCCCCCCTTGATGGCAGGTAGTCCCATACATGTTAAATATGTTAAAATATACGTTAAATCTAATACATGTATACAGAGTAGCTATAGTTTTTCTGAGAGCCTTCCATTCTGCAGCACCCCAGGCAGTCAGTGAGGACCAAAGGAGCCTGGGAGGAGACGTGGCTGTTGGCAGGTGTGGTTGGGGCCACCTTTATGAAGGAAGGGAGGTTTGGAGTGGAAGGACGGCAGAATGGGAACAGGTGAAATGAGGAGACATCCTGATACTTTTTTTTCTTATTGTGTGAACCCAGGCCCCAGGAGCAGCCTGGAAAGGTGACCCTGTAGAGCCAGGTATTTATTAATTGGTCCTTGTCCCAGAAGTGAGAAAAGTCTATTCTTTTCTCTTAAATAAAGCAAAATAAAAATATCAGAACCAAACCTTCAGCTATGACATGCCAGATGAAGGGAAAAACTGGCTCACAGGATTAAGGCCCTCTCTCCTCCCCCTCCTCCCCCTCGTCCCCTTCCCTTTCTTTCCCCAGTGAGGGCTTTCTCCAGGGCTACTGCCCTGCCCTGCCTGTGACCCTTTCCAGCCCTGACCTCTGGGGCTACCCACTTCCCCTCCACTGGACCATTCCTGATAAGGAGACCAGAAACAGGTTTGACCTTTCAACTCCACATAACTCTCCAGTGAACCTAGAGCACCCGGCACATCCTGGGTCACATCCTGAGATACGGGCTGCCTTCCCTTGGCAACCTGCCTCCTCCCTGGCCAGCTTCTGGGGGACTGGGAAGACTGTTCTGAATCAGCCGAACAGTAGGGTTCCAGGAATGCAGGGTCATCAGAGCCTTGGGGAGACGAAGGCTCCATCACCCAGTCCTGGAAGCTCAGTGACTCCCAGGAGTCTAACTAAGGGAGCAGAAACCCATTATGTCCCCCAGACATTATCCTGCGTGATGCATTTCACTGATTTTCTTGATCAGATGAATTAGAAGTTTCTGTCTTCTTGTCAATGATGATTTGAGCTAAAAGCAGCCATCCTCTGTCCCCTCCCCCTTTGACTGAGTGAGTTTCATGAGACCCTTTTCACAAGTGAAAATTCTCTAAAATAGAGATTTTTTATGTCATGGTCCCCTCAGGGAATCCAGTGAAGTCTTTTGGACCTCTCCCCAAGGGTGATGCTTTCAAATGCATAAAATAAAATATATAGGATCACAAAGGAAAACAATTATACCAAATTGCAGTTGTCAATATATTTAAAATTTCAGGGTCACATGGAGCTGATGAAATCTTCCCACGGACCATGGAAAATGAGCCTAAGCTAATTTCTCCCCCATGCACACGATCATTAGCAGAGTGGGAAAAACTCTATTCAGATCATGCTCCCAAGAAACCTCATCGCTGGAAGCTCAGCATCCTTTGAGATTGCATCAGTTCTTAATCTATTTATTTAGTGCTATACCAATCAGACTCCCAAGAAACTATTTTAATGACCTAGAAAAAATAACAACAAAATTCATATGGAAGAATAAAAGATCGAGAATTGCAAGGGAACTAATGAAAAAAAAGTCAGAGGAAGGTGGTCTAAGTGTACCTGATTTAAAGCTATATTATAAAGCAACAGTCACCAAAACCATTTGGTATTGGCTAAGAAATAGACTAGTTGATCAGTGGCATAGGTTAGGTTCACAGGGCAAGATAGTAAATAAAAATAGTAATCTAGTGTTTGACAAACCCAAAGATCCCAAATTTTGGGATAAGAATTCATTATTTGACAAAAACTGCTGGGAAAACTGGAAATTAGTATGGCAGAAACTAGGCATGGACCCACATTTAACACCACATACTAAGATTAGATCAAAATGGGTCCAAGATTTAGGCATAAAGAACGAAATCATAAATAAATTGGAGGAACATGGGATGGTTTACCTCTCAGACTTGTGGAGGAGGAAGGAGTTTGTGTCCAAGGGAGAACTAGAGACCATTATTGATCACAAAATAGAACATTTTGATTACACCAAATTAAAAAGTTTCTGCACAAACAAAACTAATGCAAACAAGATTAGAAGGGAAGTAACAAATTGGGAAAACATTTTTACAGTTAAAGGTTCTGATAAAGGCCTCATCTCCAAAATATACAGAGAATTGACTTTAATTTATAAGAAATCAAGCCATTCTCCAATTGATAAATGGTCAAAGGATATGAACAGACAATTTTCAGATGATGAAATTAAAACTATTTCCACTCATATGAAAGAGTGTTCCAAATCACTACTGACCAGAGAAATGCAAATTAAGACAACTCTGAGGTATCATTACACACCTGTCAGATTGGCTAAGATGACAGGAACAAATAACGATGAATGTTGGAGGGGCTGTGGAAAAAACTGGGACACTGATGCATTGTTGGTGGAGTTGTGAAAGAATCCAACCATTCTGGAGAGCAATCTGATATTATGCCCCCAAAAGTTATCAAACTGTGCATACCCTTTGACCTAGCCATACTACTACTGGGCTTATACCCCAAGGAACTACTAGAGAAGGGAAAGGGACCTGTATGTACCAAAATGTTTGTGGCAGCCCTTTTCATAGTGGCTAGAAACTGGAAGTTGAATGGATGTCCATCAATTGGAGAATGGTTGGGTAAACTATGGTATATGAATGTTATGGAATATTATTGTTCTATAAGAAATGACCAACAGGAGAAATACAGAGAGGCTTGGAGAGACTTACATGCTGAGTGAAACGAGCAGAACCAGAAGATCATTATACACTTCAACAATGATACTGTACGAGGATGTATGCTGATGGAAGTGGATTTCTTCGACATAGAGAAGAGCTAATCCAATTCCAATTGATTAATGATGGACAGAACCAGCTACATCCAGAAAAGGAACACTGGGAAATGAATGTAAACTGTTATTTTTACCTTCTGAATCCAATTCTTCCTGTGCAACAAGGAATTCGGTTCTACACACATATATTGTATCTAGAATATACTGTAATATATTTAACATATATAAGACTGCTTGCCATCTGGGGGAGGGGGTTGGGGGAGGAAGGGAAAAAATCTGAATAGAAGTAAGTGCAAGGGATAATGTTGTAAAAAATTACCCATGCATATGTACTGTCAAAAAAATGTTATAATTATAAAATAAAATAAAAAATTAAAAAAAAAAAAAAGAGATTGCATCAGTTCTGGTCCTCACACCTCATCAGCCCCCTTAGTACTCTTTGCTTGATGGGCAGAGCAAAGAACTCTTAGTTCTAAAGAGCTTCCCCCCCCCCAGTCAGTCCCCTGGGGAGCTGGCAGGGGTCATAGGAATATCTGCTCCATGTCTCTGATACAGTAACTTGGCCAGAAAATCCCCAGAAGGAAAAGTACATCAGTGACCACAAGACACATGGTAGATATTCAATCAATACTTGTTAAATGATGAATTGACTCTTGGGAGAGGAGTCAATGATAAACTCCAAAGATGTCTCCCCCCTAGATCTTTTCCCCCTTCCCCTTCCCTGGGAGTAACTTGTGCCATGAGGGGAAGGAGAGAAGAGATCAAGCATTCATTTAGTGCCTACTATATGTCAGGTACCGTGCTAAGTACTTTACAAATATTACTTGAATCTGTGCCCCAAACTAGCTCTGAAGTACATCTTGTCTCCTTTTGTCCTTTCTGTATTGTGTGCTGGTTTTGTTTTTTCCAGTGATTGTTAACTCTCCAGTATCCTCAGACCGTAGGGTGTCTGCTTAATCAAATATTTTCTTAATAGAGGTCATGTTACATGAGAAATAAATAAGACATAGATCTCCAGTTTTTAAAGAATCCAGCATACAATAGAATGCAATTATCCCTAAAATTACTCTGAACATAATGTAGTCTTTCACTGAAGATTCAGGAAATCCTTCAGGAAGCTTGTTAATGAATTGGTACTAGATCTCGGTATTAATTTTGTGGGGAGCAACATAGAGCATAGAATACCAGGCTTGGAGTCAGGAAGAGTGAGTTCAAACCCAGCCTCAGACATTTACTAGCTGTGTGACCCTGGGCAACTGTCTGTCTCTGTTTTCTCATCTGTAAAATGAGTTGGAGCAGGAAATGACAAACCATTCCAGTATCTTTGCCAAGACAACCCCAAAATGGGGTTATGAAGAGTTGGACATGACTGGAAAAAATGAACAATAACAAAAACCCCACAACATTGTAGGAATGTTCAGGAACTGAGAGTTTCTTGTCACATTATGCTGACTGTTGTTGGACATAGTGCACAGGCAACAAGTATCAACTGAATTGTGTTAGACTGACTTGAAGTGAATATATTTTTTTTTTTTGTATATTAGGATCAAAGGTTCTAGAGCTAGAAGGGACTTTGGAGATTAATATGTCTACTCCCTTATTTGATAGTTAAGGAAACGAAAGCTAACAAAAATGAAATCATTCACTTAAAGTCAAAGTAATTTTCTTTATTTTCACATTGGACTGGAC
Source organism: Sminthopsis crassicaudata (assembly GCF_048593235.1). Classification (NCBI taxonomy): domain Eukaryota; kingdom Metazoa; phylum Chordata; class Mammalia; order Dasyuromorphia; family Dasyuridae; genus Sminthopsis; species Sminthopsis crassicaudata. The sequence continues at coordinate 428,200,831 of NC_133620.1, forward strand.
ACATTCTCATTAGCAGAGTCTTCAGGATCAAACTCATCACTAAGAAACTCATCACCCTTCAAGATCATATAGCTTTGATACACACACCTCATCGATACTCTCAGTACTCTGACCCTCAGATTGAGGACCGGTGGGCAGGACAAAGAATACCTCCCAAAGCCTTCATTTAAAGAAGTTTCTCATTCCAGGCAACTCTTCATTTCCCACCAGCTATACTCTTTGGATCCCACCATGCTCCCTAAGTGGGTATGTTCTTCTTCAAGCTGTGCCCTGCCTTTTGGCTTTCTTTTTTTTGTGTTTCTCTATTATATTGAAGACAGAAACTATCTTGGATTTATTTGTATCTCCAGGCTTTGTGGAGCCTGGTATGTACAAAGGTATGTACAAAGACAGCTAACTAGCTCATCTTCCTGAGTTCAAATCTGACCTTAGACACGAATTATTATTAATCCAATTCCCTCATTTTATTGATGAAGACATTACATAGAGAGAGGTTGGACTTATGGAGGTCCCAGAGGTGGAAAATGGCTCATCCCTCTGATCTCAACTTCACAGATCTCTCCACTCTATCATTCTGCATCTCTACATTAGCACTCCAGTTTGCCCGGGTGAATTAGAGAGGCAGGAAATCAAAATATCATACATTCCACTTTGCAGATGGAAAATTAGAGCACAAGAAAGGAATAAAGTGTCTTAGCAAGATCACCCAGCTAGTGAGGGGCAGATCCAAATCTTTTGATTCCAAAAAGTTTTCTTTCTGTTGTCTCAAAGCTGCATCCCCTGAGGAGCTGAACATGGTACAGGTAGACTGTAGGTGCTTAATTCATGCTTCTTGTTGCTTCAAGCAGACAGGTCATTCCCGACCTTTGGAGAGGGACTAGAAAGAGAATTTTCTTCCCAGCCTCTGGCTGGGTTTGGCATTAGGAGGCATAGAGCTGGCTAGGAACCAAAGCATCAGGCATCTCAGGGCTGGCTCAGTCTCTACTGGAAAATGGGAACCCATTGGCCAGTAGTCTGGGACTAGGAGTTTCTCATCTCCCTCGGAGCTGTCCGTGGCTTGGCCTGGAGAAGTCCAGGACCATTTTCACACTGACCTTTGCTCCCTGACCCCAGCTCTATCTCTTCCACTTTCCTAGCTCCATCTATGACCTTCTTACTCTTCCATGACACTTTTTCCTCTTACCCCTTCTTCTTCCTCAGGCTTCCTTTCTGCCCTTATTGGTTTCTAGGGTTGGAACAAGAGGCAGGTGGGGGCCCTGGCTAGGACCAGAATCTCCCCAAAAGGCAAGGCCAGGGGTCCACTAGCCGCAGAAATCCACGAGGTTCCCAGTTTTCTCAGCCCAGGACCAAACTGGGAAGTGTTTTCAAATTATTTGGAGTCCAGCCTCCTCTCTGCCTTTTAGGAGTCTAGAGTCCTTCTGTTTACACACACACACACACACACACACACACACACACACACACACACACACACACGGGAGCCCAGCTTGGGGAAGATACCAATTTCTTTATGAAAACCTCTGTCACCCCAGCCCCCCCAAACCACTTCTGGCCCCAGACCCCATGTCTGCCCGCTTATTGTTCCCCTTCTCCTGCCCTACACCTACTCCCTGCTGGCCCTTCCCCCCAGCTTCTCCCCCAGTCATAGGAATGTACAGGAGCACCTGGAGGCTGTGCCATGTTTATTGTTCTAATAAATACACTGCAGAAGGTCCTGGTGGGGGGCCAGGAGATCAGGGACCTAAGGGGCGGAGAGAGAGCGAGGGAATGCAGGCTGGGAAAGGGAGACAAAAGGCGTGGGGATACAGGGAAAGAGCCCCATGCCCGAAGTCTGGAGCCTGGACTGGCCATCTTGGCTCACTACCTCTGAGCCCCTCTCGGCCCCAGCTTTCTCCTCTGCAAAAACAGAGGGCGAGTGACCTCCAAGGCCCCTTCTCACACTGAGAATCTGATTCTGTGAATGGAGAGGAGCAGAGGATACGAAGGGGGAGTGGGGGTAAGGGTGGGCGGAAGGGAGAGGTGGAAAGCAGGAGAAACACTCTCTTCAAATCCTTCCTTTTCACCAAATCCTTCCAAAGCGGTCCCTGGTCTGGGATCAGAGCTGGCGCTTCTCTAGCCCCACCCCATGATTTTGTAGATGGGGGATTGGAAGCCTGGAGAGAAGTGATCGCCCTTGGTCATTGTCAGCATTACGGGTGGTCTTGACTTGACTGATGACCACAGAACCAGAGCTCTTTCCCCATTCCATGACATGTCCTTCCTGTTCTACCCCAACCCACTGAGGCAGCGACGTTAGAAGCCTGGGGAGAAGCCTTCACTTCTGTGAAGCTTCTGTGCTTCCAGAGTTGTTGCCCAAAGTCTTGGCAACCTAGGAGTGTGCCCAGGTTGTGTGAGGGGTCCCAAAGATGCTTGCCACTGGTCCAGGACCTCAGAATGAGCTTCCCGTCTCTGACAGCTTGGTAAGGCATCCCTGGGGCTGTGGGCCATTGTCTCCCAGAGCACTCGATGTTCCCCAGCCTCCTGAGCCCCACCGGTTTTTCTAGGAGAGAGCAGGGAGACGTGGTGGGGCCCCAGCTGGGAGGGAATGACCAGGCACAGTTCCAAATATAACCCAGAACAGTTGCCGTGGCCACATTTCTGCCAGCGCTGGTCCAACTCCCCAGGGTCCTGGACCATCTCAGATACCACTCAGAACTTGTCAACTTCACAATTTCCCAAGTCCCTCCCATCCCTGCCTCTTTCCCCGCTTTGTACCTCCCTTCCCTAGTGTCGACAGCAATTTCCTGCCAGGCTTGATGATAGGAGCCGGAGCCAGATCATGGGAAACCTTATGCCAGGGTATCAGGCAGCTGGTGTCCCTCGTAGTCCCAGAACTTGAGCTGAGACTGAGCAGAGCTCCCCGGGTGGGAGGGGATTCCTTGGTCTCCCTCTTCTTGCACCCTCCAGCCTAAACTTCCATTTGCATCCTCTCCTCAAGCAGCCATGCTGCCTCCCTAGACTGAGGGCAACTTTCTTCCTCCTTTTTAGAGCTCACGGGGTACCACAGGATTTCTGGGCCCGTTCTGCTATCTCCTGCTCGCACAAGTAAAACCCCACGCAGCCACAAATTGTCCAGAGTTTAGCGGCCATCCCAGATTGGGAATCCTCATCCTCCCCCCGGAGAGCACAGTATCCCCTTCTGGGAGGTCGGGAACATGGAAAATCACAGGATTTCAGACTGGAAGGCACTTTTGAGGTCATTTGGCCTAAACCTCTCATTTTAAAGATAAAGAAACTCAGATCTCCAAGAAACCAAGTTACTTGTCCAGGATCATCCGGGCAGTAAACAACAGAGCCAGGATTCAGATACAACACTACTGCCATTTATTGAACTGAAATTAAAGCAGGAATTACTGGGCACCCAGTTTAAAAACTGCAACATCTTAGACTAGAGGCCTCTTGATTACAGAGACAAGCAGATGATAGACATGCGTTCACATATACCTAAATGTTGTTGGTACCTGAGGATGCCCATTTGGGCAGAGATTTGAACTTCGGTCCTCCCAACTTCAGGATTGGTGCTCTATCCATTGCTCCATTTAGCTGCCCAAAAAGGACTCTTCTGTGGAGCCTATTTAGGGCTAAGGTATTTGAAGATTGTGCATCTCTTACAATCTTGCCCTTTTCTATTTTTTCATCTTACATTTTATTCCCCAATCTGCTCTATGTGATCTTGCTATACAGGTCTTCTCACCATTCTTCCCTCAAGACACTCCATCTCTTACCTCTGAGCCCCTGCACTAATTGTGCCTCATGCTTGGAATGCTCTGCCTCCTTACTTTGCCATGACTTCCTTCAAGATTCAGCTCCAATTTGACCTTCCACAAGAGTCCTTTCTTGGGTTCCCCAGCTGCCAATGGCCTGCCGACTTCTCTTTCAATCTGCTCTATGGTTATTTAAAGATTGACTCCCTCACTGGGCTGTGAGCTTCTCAAGAGCAGAAATAATTTTGCCTTTCTTCATATCCATGGTGTTTTGCTCAGTGTCTAAGACAAAATAGGTACATAGTAAGTGCTGAATGATTTACTGAATTAGGATCAGAAAAATTTCAGCCCTAGTGCTTAGAAAACAAAATCTTTTTGGAGAGTCCTTCTTATCTTGACTGGGAATTTAAAGACAAAGTCACTCTGAAGGGGAATTGATTGTGAGATAGCTACATCTTGGTGGTGGTAGCCAGACAGACACTCCAGCCTATGCTCAGGTTGATTGATGCTCACGGTCACTTTTTTCAAGACATGACACGGACCTTCTTCTTTTTCCTTAAGTCTGCTCCCCGGATGAGAATTGTTTGAACTTTAATCTCATAATTTTGGGGTCAAAGAGGGAATAACATACATATTTAGTTTGAAATAGAAATTTGTCTCACCCTGTAAGGAAGGAGGAGGGGAAGGGGGAAAGGAAAGGGGGTGGCTAATAAAAGCTATTTCCTCATTCCCATGTTCTTAGGTACTTGAGACATGAATGAATCTAGTCCTCTTCTTCTACTTAATCTCTGCTATGAATTAATTGACTCTGCACAATCCAGGGCAGAGAGTTAGGAATAGATTGGAACTTCATCTTCAGGAAATTTGCAATCAGACAATCAAAGGAACACAGACAGAGTTGGAAAGGACAGTTGGGTTCATCTTGTCCAATTCCATAATTTTACAAATGAAAAAAAATGAAGAAATCTTACAGGTGAAATTTTATTGGATGGTGGGCTGGTCTGGGAGTCAGGAAGGTCAGGAAGGTTGAGTATCATCAAAAGACTTTCTCATGGTGAGTTAGCAGCAAGAACCCAGAATTCAGAGAATCTCAGAACAAGCATCCTCCCTACAATCTTATTGAAAAGTGGTTTTCCATCAACTGATGCTGAGTGAAATGAGCAGAACAGAAGATCACTATACACTTCAACAACAATACTGTATGAGGAGGTATGCTGATGGAAGTGGATATCTTCAACATAGAGAAGAGCCAACTCACTTCCAGTTGATCAATGATGGACAGAGGTAGGTACACCCAGAGAAGAAACACTGGGAAGTGAATGTAAACTGTTAGCACTACTGTCTGTCTGCCCAGGTTACTTATACCTTCGGAATCCAATTCTTAACGTGCAACAAGAAAATGGGATTTACACACATATATTGTATCTAGGTTATATTGTAGCACATGTAAAATGTATGGGATTGCCTGTCATCGGGGGGAGGGAGTAGAGGGAGGGGGGATAATTTGGAAAAATGAATACAAGGGATAATATTATTAAAAAAAAAAAAAAAAAAGAGGTCTTCCAGTGGAGAGGAATGTATACCTTTAAGGTCCTCTCTGGGATGGCTCTAATTGTTAGAAAGTTCCTGCTGACAGCAAGCCTTAATTTACTTCTTTGTAATTTTTTCCCTTTGGGGCCAAACAGAATAAGTCTATTTTTCTTTCATGAGACCCCCTTTCACATATAGGAAGATAGATATCATGTCCTCCTAAGTCTTCAGTTCTTGAGCATGAGTTGAAGAATCTTCACCATTTTGATTGTTCTTTTCTGGAGATTATCCAGCATAGCGATGTTCTTTTTAAAATGTGAAGTTGAGTACTAAACTTAATCCTCTAAAAAAGGTCTGAGTATCAAAGGACTGACAACTCTGTATTCCTGAAAAGTGTACTTGGAATTCAATTTCTGATGAGCTTTTTTGATCACTATATCATGTTGTTGACTCTCACTGAGGTTGAAGCCCACTCAGACCCCCAGATCATCAAGTGAATTGCTGTCTAGCCATAACTTCCTAAATTCTGATTTTATTTACTGATTGTAAGACTTTACATTGATCTCTATTTAATTCCTTCTAATTAATCTATCAACATCTTAAAGCAATTTTTTGATTGATATGGAAACTGTTGTCTAAGTGTTATCTGTTAACATGGAAACTTTATCCAAGTCATTGCTAAAAAAAAAAAAAAAATTGAATAATGCAGATCCAAAAAAAAAAAAATTTGAATAATGCAGATCCTCAGGTAGTTCTTTTTCTAAGCTGATATTGAAGAATTAATGTTGAGTGAATATCTCCTGATTCCCGCTTCAGTGTTCACTCAACCATTATCAGACTGTTTTTCATCAACGTGCATTTATTTCATGTCCACTTTGTTCAGGGCACTTTGTGCCATCCAGTAGAGATGGAGGTAAGAAGGGACAGAAAATCAATAGAAGACCTAGTATCTGCCTATTAGGAGCTTTAGCCTAGTTTAATCAAGGGGAGGCAATACTGATGGCCAGATAGTCAACAGAAGCCTCATTACAAAGTGATGAAAGGGATCAAGGGAAGGAAAGGTCTCCACGGCCAAGGTCTTCCTCAAATGCTTCTTGGATGGAATATTGCTAGAATATCTCAATGCAGAAGCAGGTTGGTAGCTCACCTTCATTTTATAACTTCAGATTTTCCTAGAGCACTGAAGTTAATACGAACAGTTGGTGTGTGCCAGAAGCAGAACTCAAACCAGTTTTTTATACCCCTGACTGCAAGACTGGCCCTCTATTATTTCACAGATGATTCTCCATAGCAATATATAGTAAGAACTGGAAAATATTGGTTGAACCAAATAGAATTGTTTAGCACTTCATTAGATGTTCAGCAGATGACTACTTCCCTTCTAGGTCCCACCTTCCTTTCACAATACTAGTCACTCCACCCATCCTCCCACTTTCCTCCCACCCAGAATTTTTTTTTTTTTTTTTGTTAACAAACTCTTGAAATCTGTAAAGTGATCAGTGTCTCTCGTTGGTCTTTTTTTCCTCTAATACAATCTGGACATCTTCTACCTGGAAATATATAACTGATTCTCAAAGATAGACCTGGCGTTTGCACTTGGGTTTTCTTATTCTAGATCCAGGATAGTTTGTATTTTGGGGGGTGGAGGAGAAGGAAATGGGGTTAAGTGACTTGCCCAGGGTCACACAGCTAGGAAGTATTATCTGAAACTGGATTTGAATTCAGGTCCTCCTGACTCCAGGGCTGGTGTTTTATCCACCGCACCACCTAGCTGCCCCGATGGTTTGCATTTTGAATCTGAATTTGGCATCTATCTCTTTAGAAAATTGACATATATTGGTTCTAGGACATAAGAATTTAGCCATTGCTAGACCACAGGCATATATGATTACAGAATTCCAAGCAACCTCAGAGGCTGTCTCAACCAAAGCTTATTTGAACAGGATATGGTCTACAAAATACACAATGAGCGGTCATCCGGCTACTGCTTAAAGAGCTCCAGGGTAAGGAGAACCTACCATTTTCTAGTGCATCCCATTCTACTTTTGGAAAACTAATTGTTAGGAAGCTTCTTTTTATATTGATTCAAAAATCTGCCTTGCTGCAGATTAACATGCCAGTAACAGCTCACACTTCCCTAGCTAAGCGTTTGGGAGTAGTTAGAGCAGGAGAGATCATCCCCATTTTGTAGGTGAGGAAACTGAGACCCAGAGAAGTGAGATGATTTACCCTTTAATATGCATTTAGTTTTTGACAAGGGCAGAGTTGGATTGCCAGATTCTGTGAGGGCAGACTCCATGCTCTTTCTAGTAATTTTTTCTCTCCTTCCCCCCCCCCCCCCCGTCCCCACATCCCCTATTCCTTTAGTTGTGATCTAGCCAATGTCTCTTTTCTCATCTGTCCACCCTAGTCCGTCTTTCTAAAAGCTAGAAGACAAAGCCATCTTCTGGGAAAACTTAACCCTAGGGAGGTCTTTCACATCCTCCACCATTACTCAGACCTCTGCCTTGGTCCAGGACGGGCTTTGCTGACAACCCTCTCAACTTTCCCCCAAGAAACCGTGTGGATTTCTCTTTGGAGGATCCTGTGTCTTTCCCTTCCTCCCATCCTGTCCCCACCCCCTCCACTTCCACCCCATCCCTCCTCCCCTCATTCTCTCATCCCCCAAGGTCCTTTCCCTCTCAGACCCTTATCTGCTCCTGGGATCTGACCTTGGAATGCACTCCCAACTTGGAGTGCTCCTGACCCCAGGATGGCACTGCAGCCCAGCCAGCCAGCCCTGGGGCCAGCTCCCAGCTCCTGCTCCCCTTCCCCTTTAAAAACCCTCATGTCACTGCGATGATTAAAACAAACACAGCTCATATTTTTGTTCTTAATCCGATTCTTCGTGGGGCTCTCGGGGAATGGGAGGAGGATTGTATGACAGAAACACATTCCTGCTGCCCTGGGGCATCCAGGGCAGGAAGCCCATCTATGCCAGAATGCCACCTAAATTGGTGGGCACTCCGTCCTGGGCACCAGTCTCAGTTTTCCTGGGGGACAGGATATGAAGAAAAGGGCAAGTTCCACGAGGCGTCTAGAAGCCCAAGGGGTTGGATTACTTGACCCATAAGTTCCCTTGTAGCTTGAACATTTTAGGAATCTATGAATTAGCCAAGCAGGATGTAGAGACTGGATAGAAGGCTTTATTCTTGGGTCTAGAAATAAGACAAGATCCTCTTGTCTCGAATTGTCCCTTCCCCTGACATTTCCTTCTAGCCATTTGGCCTTGGAGTCCCCCCAAGACAGGCAGACTCCTTTCTCTGACTTTTTCTCTTCTTGAAGGGAAAGCTTACACTGCCTGAGGAGTTCAGGGGCAAGATCCATTGTTCTAACTATGGGAATCGTAAGGAGATCTTGGATCAGATCAACACAGTGTAGGGCGAGATTCAGACAGGGGAAAGTCAGGCAGAGGAAAAGAACTGGGGAGAGAAGGAAAAGGAAAAGTGAGGAATAAAGGAAGGGAAGGAAAGAATCAGAAATCTGAGCTAGAGACCTTAAGGTTTTGTGAATCTTCAAGGATTACATGGATCTAGTTTTGGGGTCCATTTATTTGAATGAGAAAAATTGCATTTTTATTTTCATTGATCTTTGGTTTCCTTTATAATCCTAGGTATGTTTCTGGAGGTAGCAGGGGTGGGGGACAGTGGAAAGAGCACTCACCCTGGAATCAGGAGAACCTGAATTAAAATCCAGCCTCCGAGACTTACTATGTGACCTTAGACAAGTCACTTAACTCCAATTGCCTTCCTCCCCCTCCCCCACAAAAAGAGGAAGAAGACATGATTCTCTTAAGAGTTATTCAAGACAATCAAAGGTGGATAACCTTTTGCACCCCCCAAAAAAAGATTTAAAACCCCTTTTAAAGATAATTTCATTTAGAAAAAAAAGGACAAGGAAAGAAAAGGGAAAGGAAACGAAATAGAGCCAGATGAGAATAGGAAAGAGATAAGTTTAGAGAAAAAAGAAGAAAAGTGAGAATAATGATGCTAATGCTTGTATGATGCTTTAAGATGTGCAAGTCATTTTTACATGTATTATCTTATTTAGTCTTCACAACAAACTTGTCAGTAAGTGCTATTGTTATAATATCAATTTTATAGATAAAAAAAATTGAGATTGAGGCATGTTCAGGGACACAGAATTAGTGAGTGTCTAACTCAGAATTTGAACTGGGGTCTACCTTAGCTCTAAGCCCATTGTCTTTTGTGAACTTGCTTGACAAGCAGAGGGCCATGTAGAAATATAAGAAAGGGGAGGAAGAAAAGAGGAGGAAAATATACCAGGGGAAAAAAACAAGGAAAGGAAAGACAGGAGAGGAGCTGCTTTAGAGAAGGGACTATGGAAGGAAAGATGGCAGATTGGTAAGGGTCTTTGAGAGAAAAGTGGAAGCATTTTCTAAGCCTATATTGTTGTTTTCCCATCTAGCTGATCCTCCTCACCAGGAGGGAAGGAAGTCCTTGTGTATGTGTGTGTGTGTGTATGGGGGTGGGATCTGCTGAAGTAAAGCTCCCTCTATTTCTGAATCCCAATCCTCAGAAAATCTTGCCCCAAATCTCCAAATCTTGACACTCTTTTCTCCACTTCCCTCCCATTAAAGTAATACCCCTGAGATGTGCTTATGTGGCCCGTTAGGAATAGTATCTAGCTGGCATAGATTTCCTTCCAGAGGATCAAAGAATGATACCAATAATGGCTAGTTTAAGGCATAGATAGCAAGCACTCACCACAACACTCCTTAGTACTGTCTAAATCAGATTAAAGTGTAATTGGGACATATTTAGCAAAAATAAAAATACAATGGAACATAGATAATGTTAATATGTCATTTTTAAAGCCTATAGGGATCTCTATGTACTGTTGAAAGGCTTCCAGTTTCTATGTGAATTTAATATTACTGTTAGCAAAGCACTTTGCAGTTTTTATCTGTTGATCCTCACAACAATGGGTGGTACATAGTATTATCATCCCCATTTTACTGAGGAAACTGAGGAAAACAGAAGTTAAATAATTTGCCTAGGATCACACAGCTTGTAGGTCTCTCTCTTGTAAGCTGGATTTGAATCCAGGTCTCCCAGTGCTTCTATCCACTTTACCTTGTCCATCTTGGCTGACTTGTCTTGCCTTGACTCCTCCATCTTGATTCAGCCTCTCTTGGCTGCCATGTCTTAAAAGGAAAAGGGATTGAAGATCATCTATCTAGCCCAGTGGTGTCAAATTCAAATAAAAATTGGTCCAATAAGCCAGCCCTCTGTCAGCAAATTGATTTAGAAAACCACATATTTAACATTATGTACTTTTGTATTTTTTTATCTTAAATATTTTCCTATTATATTTTTATCTGGGTCAAGGTATTCCTGCAGTATTGCAGGCTGAAATATTGGTTGCAGTGTTTTTGACACCTTTGGCTAGTCCATACCCCAAATACTCCTAAATTACCCCAAATCTCTTCTTGGTCACTGGCCACCTCCCAGGAATGACTGGACTAGAGATATCGCAAGTAGCTTTCTCGCAATCCTCTTTACTGTCCGGTAATTTATAGTTTGCTGCTTCTTTTCCTAAAAAAAACCAAAAAAACCAAAAAAAATTCATTCATTCATTCATTCATTAATTCATTTATTTGTTCATATATTCTTATGTATGACAAATATTTAGTCATCATGTATTAAATGCAAAGCCTTGTTCTAAGGACAGTGGGATGTACAAAGATGAATAAGATACAATTTCTGCTTTCATAGAGTTTGATGTAGACCATCATTTGACCTATCCACGCTCTCCACAGGTTATGGCCAGGAAAAAAAAAACACAAAAGATTTATCTCATTGTGGCGTGGCAGGGGGAGGAAGGGGAGACTTGGGAGGGGGAGAATGAATAGAGATGGCCTGTAAAAGTCTCTTGTATGCTGTAAATATGGAGCCTAAACTTTGAAGGCCCCAATCCCACTTTTATGTGCTAGTTAAAGGGTTTTCCTGTTGTGTTGCTGAGGTTTACAGAGAGGAGACTGAAGGGCAAAGAGGAAAAAAGTTAAGGCTTGGGCTCCTGAGAGGAGTGGGGAAACAGCCCAGGAAAGATAGGGGGAGGGGTTATAGCTAGGATTATCTCTTTTGTACCCCTAACACTTAATCCAAGGCCTGGAAAACAGTAGGTGTTAAATAAATGTTTATCTACTGATGTTATATGAAGGAACTGAGTTGTTCAAGCCTAGAAAAAAGATGATTGAAAGTGCTTTGAGATCCTTGAACAGCTTCCCACATTGTTACTCAGCAGATGCTTCATGAGACATATAATACAAGTGAATGAATGAATGAGCCCAGGTATTTTATATTCATAGTCCGATGCCTGGAACACAATAGTTGATTAATAAAGGTTAGTTGACTGTGTTCTTTCTCTTCATGCAATTCCTCTCTATGGATTCAGGAAAAACAAGGAACTAGGAACAGAAGGAACTTGTCTGGGATCATTCAATGGATAAAAAGACCAAGCAGACATCGGCTTTCCAGCCTACTGTCCACATACAAGAGGAGATTCTATGACTCTAAGAGTTGCCACATTAGAGTGAAACTCCTTTCTGTCTCAGGCTCCCCATTCCTCCCCAGTGTCAACTTCAAAGTTGAAGGATCCTCTTATATCCTAGCTTCCCTTCACCACCCTTTATGGGTCTGTTATCCATGAATTTATCTAAACTAAAAAAAAAAATCTATTTATATTCCTCGTCTGTACTACCTCTTAAAGTAATGAGTTCCATAAGTCCCCTCCACACTGCCTGTGGTAGTTGAAATCTGAGGGTTAGAGCTGAGAATTCAGCTTAACCAAACTCCTCTGGTTACACAGGAGAAAAGTGAGGTTCCCTGGGGTGTCCTAGAATTTTATATCTAGAGCTCCAAGGGACAAGAGATCTCTGACATCCCTTTCATATTATAGATGAGGAAACAGAGATCCACTTACAGGTAGTGAGTGGCAGAGCTGGTTGTCCAGTTGTAAAATCCAGGAGATTCTCCACTATAACAGAGGCAGAGGCAGACTAAAACATAGCTCTCTTCCTAGCCAGTCTAGTGACAATTCTAATAATTCTTTTTTTTTTTTTAATGACCTAAATTTATTTATTTCAAGTTTCATTTGTGCCTCTTGGTGCTTTAAATTTGAGAGGGCAGGTCAATCAGTCAATAAGTCAATAAACATTTCTTAAGTACCTACTATGTGCCAGGTACTGTACTAGGAGCAGGTCTGTGTTCAGGAGCAGACCAATTGGACTTAGAGACAGGAAGGCTGGGTTTGAATTTGTCTCTGACACTTTCTAGATAAATGGTCATGGGCAAGTCATTCTTTCCTGTTTTTTTTTTTCTTTTTTTTTTTTTTCTGAGGCTGGGTTTAAGTGACTTGCCCAGGGTCACACAGCTAGGAAGTGTTAAGTGTCTGAGACCAGATTTGAACTCAGGTCCTCTTGAATTCAGGGCTGGTGCTCTATCCACTGCCACCTAGCTGCCCCCTTCTTTCCTGGTTTTTAGTCTCCTTCTTCATATATAAAATGAGATGATCCCATAGATCTTGAGTTCTAAATCTATGAAGATGAGATTCTGGTAGAGAATTCTACAGAATTCTCTTCTAATATATGCCCTTTAACCATCTTTTTCTCACATGGAAGCTGCCTCTTCTACCTCTCCCCAATCTCCTCCATCACTTAAATTGGACCGTTTCCAGTTGCCCCTCTGCCCTGTTTTGTTGGAGGGATGTGCAGTTGAAACAAAGCATCATGTTTTAGGTATAGAGCATCTTCCCTTTGGACTTTCCCCCTCCTTCCGCCATTTTCTCTGTCCATAGTTTGACCTGGGCAGGGTCTGGAGTCTGTCCTGGCCCTTGGGGGTCTCCAGCATTCTTCCTCCATACAGCATCTCCTTTCTGCTTCTCTATGACCTTATTGAGTTTCCTCTTGCTCTGGCCAACCAAACACTGCCATATGGGAAAGAATTACATTTCCTGTATATGTGTCAAAATATCTGAGCGGATGTGAAATAGATTAGACATGTATAAAAATAAACTTTTATGGGGTGACTGACTACTCCCCTCCAGGGGTAAGTCAGCACTCCCTTTTCATCTGGGGCCCAGAAACTTGTCCAAAGCTTTGGGGAACACTTCCTTCCTCCATTCGAGACCCCCCTTTCTTCCCATTCCATCCCATCCTTTTTTCCAGGCAGCTTCCTATGGAATCAGCTCCTTCTCTGGAAAAGGTTGACCCCTGAAGAGCCTCTCTGTAAATGGGCTGATCTCACAATAGGACTAAAGACTGGAGACCCTGGATCCTGGCCAGAAGACCCAGGAATCCTCACCCATTTCTTTCATGAGAATTGTATGATTAAACATCTGCACACTTTCCCCTCCTATGTCATTTCTGGCTCACAGGCCCTGTTGGGGCACAGCAATAGTGAGGTTCAATAATTCTCTACCAACAGGATACCTCTTTATTCACTTCCCAATCAGCTTAATTTCCCGGAGAACTGGGTGTCCACAAAAACCTCAGGTAGAAAGGTCACATTGGTTATCTCCTTGGCTCCAGACAGCCTCCCTAAGGAATCATGGAAAATGTCCAGGTGGGAAAGAGCTGTGGGGTCCAACTCACACTCAAAAAGCCTTCATTCTAACATTCCTGATGAGTTATTTCTGCTTGAAGACTTTCAGTGAGGGACCTTGGGAGGTCCTAAGGCTGCCCATTTCACTTTGAGCTTGCTCTCAGGTCAGTAAGACATTAAGCCTAAATCGCCTTTTAACAGCTTCTTCCTGGGGCCAAACAGAAGGAAAGTCTGATGCTCCTTGTGTAGGACAATTTTTTAAGTGTTTGAAGACAGCCATCATCTTCCCCATGAAGAGTCTCTGTTCATTCCTAATGATTCCGAGGGAGCCAATATAGCCTAGAGTTACTGGAAAAACTCGTCCCTGTAGTTAACAACCTTTGTCTGTTAACTCATCCCTTGGGTTGTAACCTAAATCCTTCCCAGCCATAGTTCTTCTCTGCACCTGGAAGAGTGCCCACTTCTAGACAAGACCTCCAGAAATCTTGTCCCCAGGCCTTAGGGAAATTAATCTGCTTAGCTTTGGAATTCCTTGCCCTGGGGCCAAGCCAACCTGATTAGACACTGAATGAAGGCAAACTTTCTTTGTCCTCTATCCCTAACTGACCTCAGATAAGAACATATATTTCAGCCAGCTGTCCACCCAGGCCATCTTGCCATTTGTCCTGCCAAATATTAGGCTACTACCACCACCTCTGGCTCCAGATGTCAAAGTCAATCCAATAGTATTGAAAAGAACATGCTAGTTTGGGAATCACTTCTTTCCCCCATTCAAGAACCTCAATTCCTCTTCTACCCAGTCCTTTGGAAGCAGCTCCTTCTCTGGAAAAGGTTGACTCCCCCAAAAGTCTCTGAAAGTGGGCTGATCTCCTACCCACAGTACTAAAGTGTGGGAGACTCTGATCTTGATGAGAAGGCCCAGGAATCCTCCTCACCCATTTCTTTTATTGGAATTAAATGACTTATCATTCCTGATTCTCTTTCCCAGAGAATTCTATCATTTTTTGTTGCTGTTATGGAGACATTTGTTTGCTAAGAGTTGTCAGACTGATGTCCAGCCATGCAGGCTGCTGCCATTCTGGTAGAAACTTGGTGGGGAGCTCTGTTGGTTACTTAGAACCAAAGAATCAGAGAATGTGGTTTAAAGAGTGCTAGTCGGGGGTCTGGCTTAGAATCCTGGTTCCAACATATGGTACTTAGCAGCTGTGGAATCTGATTATATCATCAAAACATAGTACCTTCATTTACAAAATGAGGATCATAGTATTTGTATTGCCTACCTTTGTAGGGTGGGTGTGAGGAAAGGTCTTGATAAATTCTATAATGCTATGTGAATTATGAATACATTAATATTAGGGAAAGAAGGGATTTTAAAGATCAACCCTCATTTTCTTTCTTTCTTTCTTTTTTTTTTTAAATAAAGCTTTTTATTTTCAAAACATATGCATGGATAATTTGACAACATTGACCCTTGCATAGTCTTGTGCTTCAGATTTTCTCCTCTTTCTCCCCTACATGGAAAGCAATTCAATATATGTTAAACATGTTAAATCCAGTATGTATATACATATTTATAAGATTCTCTTGCTGCACAAGAAAAATCAGATTAAAAAAAGAAAGTAAATGAGTAATAAAACAAAATGCAAGCAAACAATGACAAAAAGAGTGAGAATGTTTTGTTGTGATCCACATTCAGTTCCCACAGTCCTCTCTTTGGGTGGAGATGTCTCTCTTTGTCACAAGATCATTGGAACTGGCATCAATTATCTCATTGTTGGAGAGTCCCATTCATCAGAATTGATCGTCGAATAATACTGTTTTTGCCATGTACAATGATCTCCTGGTTCTGCTCATTTCACTCAGCATCAGTTCATGTAAGTCTCTCCAGGCCTTTCTGAAATCATCTTCCTGATCATTTCTTATAGAACAATAATATTCCATAACATTCATATTCTGGATGAACCTTATGCTTTGGAGGCTATAGTTTATGGTTTGCCTCTGGTTAATAAACCTACCCCTCAGGAAGCCCTGATTCTTATCTTTCTGTTTTAGTTGCCAAGCAAACCAGTAAAATGTAAGCTCTTTGAGGGCAAGTACTTACTATTGTTTTCCTTTCTCTTTGTGTTCCTAGCATCTATCTCAGTACTTTGCACATAGTAGTTACTAAATAAGTAGTTTTGGATTGGAACGGAAACTTTTTTCTCCATCCTATCATTCATCCTTCCCTTTGTCCACTCTTCATTATGGCTGATCTCTATAAAGAAATTTTCCCTATTTTTTGTTTTTCTTCCCAGATTATTTTTACTTTCCGAATCCAATTCTTCCTTTGCAACAACAACAACAACAACAACAACAACGACAACAACAACAACAACAACAAAATTTGGTTCTGCACATATATATTGTATCTAGGATATACTATAACACATTTAACATGTATGGGACTGCCTGCCATCTAGGGGAGGATGTGGAGGGAAGGAGGGGAAAATTCCGAACAGAAGGGAGTACAAGGGATAATGTTGTAAAAAATTACCTATGCATATATACTGTCAAAAAATGTTATAATTATAAAATTTAAAATTAATTAAAAAAAAGAAATATTCCCTAGAATTAGAGATCTTTGGGCTTTTGTGATGAGAAAATATGTATCTTGCATCTGAAATCTCAGAAAGCAAAACCAGCATCCCATATGCAGCATTGTTCCTTCTCTCCTTGTGCAGTCCCTTACACGCCCCTCCCCAAATAAACTTTCCCCTAGCTTAACATAAGGTAGGAAACTGGCATATGGGGCTTAACTCATAATTTGTCCCAAAGCAAATTTCTTTTTTTTTCTTTTTCTTTTTTTTATAGCTTTTTATTTACCAGATATATGCATGGGTAATTTTTCAGCATTGACAATTGCAAAACCTTCTGTTCCAACTTTTTCCCTCTTTCCTCCCACCCTTCCCCCAGATGGCAGGTTGACCAATACATGTTAAATATGTTAAAGTATATGTTAAATACAATATATGTATACATGTCCATACAGTTATTTTGCCAAAGCAAATTTCAACATTATCAATAAACAAAGTTCTTTCTCTTAAAAGATTCATAGAATCTTGCATGCTTTAACATCTGTACTATCTTTCCTCCAATATCTAATAATTAGACTGCTCTCCTCCTTGCTATGCATGGACCCTTAGTTTCATTGCCTCCCATCTTCTCTACCTGATATTTCTCTCAATCCTCCCTCCCCATCTCTAAAATTTTGACCAGATCTTTCCTTAATCCCTTCAAATATGCCTTGAGTTTCATTAGACTCTGCCATCTCCTCAAGCTATTGAGTATGTCCCAAAAGACTTAATGGCTTTAGTAGCTTAAAGCTTTGATGAGACTCTAGGGTCACTCTGCAGCTCTCTCTTCTCTGGCCAAAATGCTGGAACAAGCTTTCTACACTCATCATCCCCACCTCCTCTCTTCTCAGTCCTCAAACTTTTGTAATCAGGCTTTGGAGCTTATTGTTCAACTACTCATCTCCTAATTGCCCAATGTAATGGAATTTTCTTAGTCCCCACCCTTCTTTGACTTCCCTACCACAATAAATATCTAGGACCACCCTCTCCATTAGGACTATTTTTTTTTCCCCTAGTCCCCACCCTCCTTTGACCTCTCTACTACAATGAGTATCTAGAAGCACAGTACTCTCTCCTTTTGGAAATTTTTTTTTTTTTCATCTCTGGAAAATTGTACCATCACTCTCTATTTTTTCTCTTCCCTTCTTTCTCGACCCCTTCAAATACTCTTTTGCTGCTTTATCACCCAGATCACCCTCTGAAGTGAGAGGGTGAGGGGGTCCCAAGCTTTTGGATTCTCTTAATTTCTTCCTCTATATTGTCTCTACGCAAATCAATATGTGTCTCTTAAGCTTCAGTCCCAAGTTACCAACTATCTATTAGACATTTCAAACAAGATATTCCAGAGACTCCTCATATAGTATCTAACAAGTCTAAAACAGAGTTCTTCATTTCCCTCTCTCCCTAATGAAAAAGGAACCCCTCTGCCAACTCCTTATTCCTGTCAAAGATACCACAATTCCTTCAATTTCTCTGGGCTTGTTAACATTGATCTTATTCTTAATTCTTCATCTCCCTCATTCCACAAACCCAACCCATTGCCAAATCTTGCTGTTTTCTCTTAGACAGCACTAAAACTCATTATTGCATAAAGCCTTTTATTTGGCATTTTATTATTTAGATGTTTTCCAGTTGTGTCCTACTCTTCATAATATCATTTGAGGTTTTCTTGGCAGAGATACTGGAAGGGTTTGTCTTTCTTTCTCCAGCTCATTTTACAGATGAGGACACTGAGGCAAACAGGACTTAAGTGACTTGACCAGAATCACGTAACTAGTAAGGGTCTGAGGCTAGATTTGAATTTTGGTCTTCCTGACTTCCACTCTATCCTAGCTACTCCTTAATTGGTGCTTCAAATGTCTCCCCTTTCCAGTTTATCCACAATGATTTCCTATCTATGACTGACTTAACTCTTCTCAGAAATGTGGTGATCCAAGACAATTCCAATAGATTTGGAATGAAAAATGCCATCTGTATCCAGAGAGAGAACTATAGAAGAGACTGAATGTGAATTGAAGGATAGCATTTTCACTTTTTGTTTGTTTGTTGTTTGTTTGTTTACTCTTTCCGTTTTGTCAGATTTTTTTCTTGAACAATATGACAAATATGTTAGGATTACTAAGTGAGAACTGAGGTTGTCTGGACAGTGACAAGGTGAGAATTCAGGTTTTCTGGACAATTACAAGGTGAGAACTCAGGTTGACTTGATAGAAGGAGCAAGCCCATTGGCTGAAGTGGTTCTTCCCAGAAGCCCTTGCATTATTCCACGCCCATTCTCTGGGAGGATAAAAAGAGACAGCACTGGGCGCAGAGAGCAGATCGGCCTGGAGAAGGATAAGAGCTGGAGGAGATTCAGAGCCAGGATTCAAGGAGAAGACTCTGAATTGCATCAGGCTTGACGGGGCTCTCTGCAGGAAGGGAAGTCACTTCTTTGGACAAGAGTTAACAGCAACTGCCTGGAGACAACGGTTCGTTACAGGAAGAAGAATCTGTCTGAGAGATTTGAGTAGACACAGCAGATCTCTTCCCAGAGAGCGATCCAGCAGCTTCTGGAGACGACAGCTCGCTACATTTGGCGTCCACACGTGGGGCAAGGACTTTTGCTTATCCTGACAAGAGGAGCTAGACCAGACCTTCGCAATTTGGCGCCCGAACAGGGACAGACACGGTCCTGATTCCAGTGGAAAAGCTTCCGATCTAGATCTCAGTCTCTCTGACCCAGAACCGTGAGTAACGAGGAAACTTTGTTAAAGATTAAGTGAGCATACTAATAGATAAATAAGGAACTTAACTTATTAAGGGCTAAACCAGGAATCTCTTATAGTGAAATGGGGCAAACACCTTCTGTTCAAGGAAAATGTTTGGAGAGCATCATCAAGGTTATGAAAAGCCAAGGATTGATTATAATTTTAGAGGAGATTACTGAACTTTTAAGAACTGTGAAGGTTATATGTCCTTCTTTTTCTCTGGAAAAAGAATTGGATCCAGATGAGTGGAAATTAGTAGGAGAGCAATTAGGTGAACACTACAATTGCCTTTGTGACATTTTGCCCTTTGGTTCCAGACCAAACTCAGTTTCCAAAGATACAATTCATACCTACAATTTAATCCAAATGGCTTTAAAAAATGTTATTCTAAAGGAAGAGATGAAGGAGCAAAATGGGGAGGTGTCAACTAAACTAGGTGAAAAGGATGAATCAGATAACAATGAAGTTAAGTACAATTCTGAGCAACAGCAACAGGAGCACCTCCCATCTCCTCCCTCAATTAACCCTTCATGGGTGGAGCAAGAAGGAGGAGAGGAAGAGGCAGAAACACAAACAGAATTGCCTGTGAAGCAGCCTAAGCCTATGACAAGATTAGAAAAAGCATTGGTTAAAGCTAAGAGAGAAGGACAGGATATAAGTGATTTTATACATGCATATCCTGTGATTGAAAATACTGACTCTGTAGGTAAAAAAAGGAGAAGATATGCACCTTTAGATTTGAATAAAATTAAGGATTTGAAAAAAGGTTGTACCCTTTATGGGGCTACATCAGCTTATGTCAAAATGTTACTAGATGGTTTGTCTTATGAAGTCCTAACCCCGAATGATTGGAAATCCATAGCAAGGATATGCCTGGAACCTGGAGAAAATTTATTATGGCTTTCGGAATTTCATGAATTATGTAAAATTCAAGTCAGATGCAATTTGGAAATAGGAGTTAACACACAATTCACTTTTGAGCACTTAGCTGGTGAAGGTCAATATGGAGAGAATTCGGAACAGATTAATTATACCATGACAATATATGAACAAATTGCTAAGGCTGCAATAAAAGCTTGGGGTGTCCTTCCTGGACAGAAAGATCGTGGAGAGGCTTTCACTAAAATACAGCAAGGTCCCAATGAACCTTTTGCAGATTTTGTGGGACGTTTGCAAACTGCTGTCAAAAGAACTATTGGAGAAAATTCAGCTACAGAAATAATGACCAGACATCTGGCTAAGGAAAATGCCAATGAGATTTGCAAAAGAATTATATGGGGATTAGACAAAGATGCTCCTTTAGAGGAGATCATAAGACGCTGTGCTACAGTGGGAACAAATGCTTTTTACACCCGGACAATGATGAATGTGGAAAGACAGGGTCCCTCCTGGCAAGGGCCTTCTAGAGAAACTCGGCGATGTTTTCAATGTGGAAAAATTGGGCATCTAAGAGCTCAGTGTAGATATGGAGATACAGTGAGAAGACAGGGTGAGAGAAGACCTAAAACCCCATGTCCAAAATGCAACAGAGGACTCCATTGGGCATCAGAGTGTAGAATAATTCAGGGAAATGGGATGAGGGGCCCAGGTCCAGGGCCCCAGGCAAAAAAGACTTGGGGCATGATGGCAGCTGATGTTACACCCAAAGAACCTTTAGAAGGCCAGGACTCTGATTTAATCAACCAGCAGAAAAGCAATCACATGGCAGAAAGGGATTACCTGATAAGTGAGTCAAAAGGCAATCAGATTGCAAAAATGGATTACACTTGGGGAGAATATAGGCCTTTTAAACCAACAGGGCTGTGTCCAGTGCAAACAATTCCAATGTAATTGCCAGATGATGAGAAGAGATTTAGAAAGTGGTAAATAGAAGGTAATTAGATAGGTTAACTGCCTGGGAGAGAGGGTTTGCTTGTATTTCTTCAGCAGGAGAAGGAATCAGATGGGTGCCAACGAGTCATATTCGGCTTGTCCATCAGAGAGAGACAGAAAAAGAGAAAGACCTCAAAATAAAGGAGAAGATCTAAGAAACATCTTACACCGAAAGAGCATGGATAATAAAAAGACTGTTAAAGAACTTTAAAATCAGCAGGAATCATTGGACTTCCTCACACAAGATGAGACTAATGGACAATGGACTTATGGACATTTATAAATTTTCAATTTATGATTATTTGATTATGTTATATACTTCTAGCATGCGTTATGTTACTATGTTACTATATGCTTATGTAATTTATGTAATTATCTGTAATACTTCCCATATTGATGGATTTATGTTTCAAGGTCATTTATGTAATTATCTGTAATACTTCCCATATTGATGGATTTATGTTTCAAGGTCATGACTGTCCTATGTTCTAAATCAAAAGAAAGGGGGAGATGTTAGGATTACTAAGTGAGAACTGAGGTTGTCTGGACAGTGACAAGGTGAGAATTCAGGTTTTCTGGACAATTACAAGGTGAGAACTCAGGTTGACTTGATAGAAGGAGCAAGCCCATTGGCTGAAGTGGTTCTTCCCAGAAGCCCTTGCATTATTCCACGCCCATTCTCTGGGAGGATAAAAAGAGACAGCACTGGGCGCAGAGAGCAGATCGGCCTGGAGAAGGATAAGAGCTGGAGGAGATTCAGAGCCAGGATTCAAGGAGAAGACTCTGAATTGCATCAGGCTTGACGGGGCTCTCTGCAGGAAGGGAAGTCACTTCTTTGGACAAGAGTTAACAGCAACTGCCTGGAGACAACGGTTCGTTACAGGAAGAAGAATCTGTCTGAGAGATTTGAGTAGACACAGCAGATCTCTTCCCAGAGAGCGATCCAGCAGCTTCTGGAGACGACAGCTCGCTACACAAATATGGAAATATGTTTAAAGTTATCGTACATATATAACATATCAGATTGCTTGCTGTCTTGGGGAGGGGGGAGAGAAGGAAGGGAAGAAGG
This sequence comes from Sminthopsis crassicaudata, assembly GCF_048593235.1. Taxonomy (NCBI): domain Eukaryota; kingdom Metazoa; phylum Chordata; class Mammalia; order Dasyuromorphia; family Dasyuridae; genus Sminthopsis; species Sminthopsis crassicaudata. The sequence goes on from NC_133620.1 coordinate 428,223,007, forward strand.
AAACATTTGGAACACAAAATCTTACAAAAATGAATGTTTAAAACTATCTTTACATGTATCTGGGGAAAATATTGAGAAAAAACAAAACAAACCAAAAAACCAAAATCTTTTTTCTTAAGTACAGATCTGACCATGGGCAAAGTGCTGGACTCAATGTTAGGAAGATCTGAGTTCAAATTCAACTTGGGCATTTCTTGGCTGTGTGATCCTAAGCCAGTCACTTAATCTGTTTGCCTCAGTTTCCTTATTTATAAAACAGGGATAATAGTAAAATCTACAAGGTGGTCATGAGGATAAAAAGAGATAATATTTATAAAGAGCTACCTTAAATGTTAATTTTTATAATTATTATGGATTGTTTCATGAAACTCTGGTAGATTCTGGGACTTTTTCTCTTCACTACATTCATGCCCGTCAGAGAAAGTATTTCAGATAAATTTCAGAGCCATTTTCACTCTCCAATTGTCCTTTTCTAGACTTGATGCAGAATGTATAATAAAACAAACATGTAAACAACCTTTTTGTACTGGATTTAGAGGCAGGACCTGGATTCAAATCCCAGGTTTGCAACTTCCTAATTGTATGATTTTAGGCAAGTCATTTACCTGAAAATTTCTGCATTTCCTTTTCTTCATCTGCAAAATGAGAAGGTTGGATTAGAAAAGTTATAACATTCTCTTCTAGCTCTAAGTTGATGAAAAAGAGGGAATGGGGAAAATTGTTTATTTAGCACCTTCCATAGCCTACTATATTGTCTCATGTATAAGCTCCTATCATATGTCTATTATATTATTTCATTTAATCCTCACAATAACCCTATGAGGTGGGTGCTATTATCCCAATTTTATAGTAAGGGAACTGAGACAAACAGAAATTAAATGAGATTAAGTGGCCTGCCCAGCTAGTCACCCAGCTAGTAAATGTCTAAGACTGGAATTAAAATCAAGTTTTCCTGACTCCAGATCCAATGCTCAATTCACTTTGATACCTAGTTGCTTCTATGGTCCTCTGACCTATGGATGTAGAACATAATGCTTGGGAAGAGACAAGGTTTAGTAGACATGGTCCCTTGACCTTAAGGTGCTTAAGATCCACCCTTTCTTACATCTATCATCATATGATCACTCTTCATTTCATCATATCCTGATGACATGCTAAATATTTCCAAGATTACAATTTATCTTTCCTTAATTGTGCTTTAGAGTAACTGTTTCTTGTTGATATCTAAGGAGGTGACCAAATCTCATCAGCGAACTCTCTACAGATAATAGGATACCATTGCTTGCTTCTTAGAAGAGCTCCCATAAAGTTTTTAGTTTGAATTTCTACTTGATTCCATTATGGAGAATAGCATTTGCTAACTTTGTTCTAAAATTAGAGGATGAATTTCCCTCTCTGATTTCATTTCCCCAAAAGAATGCACTATGAAAATGGCAACCTTGATAAAAGTGAGGATGCTGGCACAGAGATCAAGTTTGATGGGGAAGATAATGAGTAGACCACATGATCTGTTGAGTTTCTAATAGCAAAGTTAAGATGCCCTGTGGGCAGTTGGAGATGTGGAATTTTGGAATTCTGCTGAATTTTCCATCAGGACTAGGTAGATGTATTTGAGAGGGGCTAACTTTCAAATTATCACAGCACAGAGTAATTTGAGCTTTCTCTTCTAATTCCTCATAGCTAGAAGAGTCCTGGAATGTGACAGGAGAATGATGGGATGGTACCTGGATGGAATATAAGGGAAGATGGAAGGATTTTTGAGGATATAGTTGGTATATGCTTAGGTATGCATGTATACATTGTCTCATTTGAGTAGATTGTGAGTTCCTTGAGGACATAGATCATTTATACATTTCCTTTGTATTCCCCAAAGCCTAGCACAGTGCCTGCTGTGATGAGGCAGTTGATAAATTCATAGGGGAGGAAGACCTGAGCATATTTGTTGGCATCTGGAAAAAAGCAAGTAGAGGCAGCCAATTGGTGTAGTGGTTAAAGCACCAGCCCTGAAGTCAGGAGGACCTGAGTTCAAATCTGGTCTCAGACACTTAATATTTCCTAGATGTGTGACCCTGGACAAGTCACAACCCTAATTGCCTAAGGGGGAAAAACAGAGAAAGGGTATGGAGAGAGACAGAAAGGGAGACAGATAGAGGAAGAGAAATACACAGAGAGATAGTCAGAAAGAAATACAGAGAAACAGAGACAGAGATGAAGGGAGGATGCTTAATACTTAAGCGAGAAGAGATGATATTTTGAGCAAGGTCATTCAGGAGACAGAGAAGGGATTTTAGTTGACTGTAACTCTTTGGATTCAGAGATCCAGCCTGTATTTCTCCCAATGCTAATACCTGGACTGGGGATGGACTGCTATGAGAAACTCTACTCTTAGTATAAATTACCAGGATGTTTGTGTTAGAGCCAGTTTAAACCAACTAGAGAGCAAATTGTTAAATTTTCAGTATGAGCTATTATCCCCAGAAATCAGCAAGCGTTATAAATCAAGGCTTAACTTATAGTTTTGCTTATTGTTTTAGACTTAAGAGAATGATTGAGAAAATATTAATCTTCACATTAAACTTAAGAGTATTGGGTGTAGAGGAGAGCCAGTTACTAAGCATTTGCTCAGTACTGTGCTCTCTCTCTTCTCCTGTCCCTCCAGTTTCTGAAGCCTCTCACTCTCCACCAAAAACAGCCAAACCTAACTTTAAAGGAAGCTAGATAGCAAGGTGGATAGAGCACCAGCCCTGAAGTCAGGAGGACCCGAGTTCAAATCTGATATCAAACACTTAACACTTCCTAGCTGTGTGACCCTGGGCAAGTCACTTAACTCCAATTGCCTCTGCAAAAAACAAAAAACTCAAAACAACAACAATCAAAAAAAAAAAAAAAAAAAAAAAAAAAAAACACCTCTCCAAATGAAAGCAGAAGATGGCTTCAAGGAGAGATAACCATTATTTTGGAATCAAAGCTTGGCTTGAAATCTTCCTCAAGAGGAGTCCTTTGTCCCCCTTTGTGTTTTTCCTTCACGTTAGATTTTGTCCCCACTCCTACAACCTTGTACTGGTCTCTCCCTCCTCCCAAAGTGGCCACTTCTTGCCTCCCTCCCTCCCACCTCCCCTCCTCCCATTCTTGCTTAGAACATAAGACCTTGATTGATTCTGCCAAGATCACTGAGTTAGTATGTCTCAGAGGTGAGACTTGAACCCAGGTCTTCGCCACTTCAATTTGAGCTCTCTATCCACTACATCACACAGCTTCTGTTTTTCTTGTTAAAACAAAATGGAACAACATTCTTCAGTCACACCAGGACAGTAAGCTTTTGGGCTAAAAGAACATTCAGCATTCACATATTTAAAAAATAGAGAAATGGGAGCTCAGAGGTCAATGTAAGAACAGTATTCTTGCCTGGGTTGTCATCTGCCAAGCGTGGTCCATTTGGGACAGTGTTAAGTCTATGAGCTGAGGAAGCTGTAAGCTTATAGTGGACTCCACCACGGAGAGAGATCCACCAGTGACACCTAGTGGTCACCTCTACTCACACAGGAAGAAAATGGGAGCAACAAAAATTTTCAAAGTCCTTGCAATTTCCAGTGAGGAGTCCAAAAACCAACTTCCAAAGTACCACCTATTTTCTGTTTCCCTCTGAGCCAATGTATCTGGGATCTAATTTCTAGGCTTGCAGGATACACTGGAATTTGCACTCAGGTGTGTAATTGTATCTTTGTGCTGCTGAGCAAGTTACTAAGTTTCTATTCTGTAATTCTAGCTGCAAATCCAGGGCTTTTTAATCACTTCCTGTGGAAATGAATAGGATGGTTGAGAGATCTGGAGAAGATGTTATAAATGGATAGATGGAAAGAACTAGGAATGTTTAACTTGGGAGAGAGAAGATTTATCAGGAGGATGTGGAAGACTATTCAGATGTGTTCTTTCAGGTCCCCAGGGGGCAAAATGAGGAAAATAAACTGCAGAGAGGAAGATTTTGTTTTCTATAGGGAAATTATGGGCTGCTGCAAGAAATAGTGAGCTCTCCATCTCTGCAGATCTTCTCTCGGAGGCTGAATGATTCTTAGGGAGTTGTAGAAGAGATTCCTGTTCAGTTGTGAGGTCCTATCCAATTCTGAGATTCCTTATGATGCAGAGAGGGACAGAGGATGCAGTAGCTGTTACAGAGTCAATACCCAGTGTGAATCAGGGGGAATTGGATTGAGTTCATCACTGAGCATCAGATCATCTGTTTCTAAGTCTTTCACTGGAACGGATCTCCTTGACCTCAACATACTTTTTTTTTTTTTTTTTTTTTTCCTTTTCCCTCTGGGTTTGCTTAAAAAGATGAGTTCCTCTTCTCTGGGAAGTAAAATCTAAGAGAACACTTGCTTAATAGAATCTCTGTTTACAAAATTTAACTCCACTTCCTAGGCTCCTAGCCTTCTTTATTTCCAGATTTTATTTCATCCTCTGTCTTTTTTTCTTCCTCCTTTCTTTGCTAATACAATCTTTATCTCCCTTCCTATTTCCCCTAAGTACTCTTCCATCTTCTTGAATTTCCTCCTCTCCTTCTACATCTTCCTGTCTCTTTATATCACTCTATCTTTCTGTATCTCTTCTCTACCTCTGTCCTTTCCTTTCCTCACTCCTACTCTCTTAAACATAGTACCCTTTCTTCATGATGCTTTTTTTCCTTCTTTCTTCTCCCTTCCTTCCCTTCTCTGTTCTTCCCCCTTCTCTTCTCCTCAGAAATTCTCATCTTTCCTCCTTCCAAAGCCAGTTGACATCATTAAGGGGGTAATCATCTTGAACTGTAAGCCAGGATGGGCAGCACTCATAAATCATCTCTTTGCTGAGTCTTTCATGTTACCCCAGGGATGGGTCATAAACTATCAAGGAAAGCAGTGAACAGCACAGACTGCCCATAAGCCCTCCCTATTTCCCTTGGCCAGGGAGAGTCTGCCAAGCTGTTCTGAATTGCTTCCCTCCTTGTTCTGATTAGAAAATCTTCATTGAAAGGGGCACTCATGTGCAGTCTCGGTCTCTATCCAGGATAAAGGGATAAAACTTCTCTTAATGGGAGAGATTTTGTGTTGATAGAACTTAGAGCTGGAAAGGTTCCTGAGAGATCATTTAGTCTCCCCCAACTCCAATCCCAGAGAGGATGATTTGCCCAGCTCACATAATGACCAAATGAAGATTTTCATTGAGATTCTCTGAGTGGAGTACAGTGCCCTTTCCAATAACCTCACTACTGCTATATTTGTAAAGAATGTATGATCCTATAAAGAAAATATTAGAAAGGGCTTGGGATGTCACTTCCGCAGACATCCATCCTGCATTTAACTTCAGATTCTAAGGCAGTAGGTGGGCACCAAACAGGGAGAAGAGTGTAATGTTCATTATATTTATCCAGTCTTTCCAGATGGGTAGGTAATCAAGACACACCCACACCCCTTCCACACTTCTTGAAATAGGACTTTGGGAGGTGATAATAGGAGAAGGAGGAGAAGGAGAAGAAGAAAATAGGAGGAAATACAGTATGGGCAACCATATATGGGATTTGCCTTTTCTTGCCCCTGCCCCTCAAAGGATTTAGGGAAAAGTTTTCCAAATTGTGGGTTGTGCTCCTTGGTGGGGAACTAGATCAGGGGGTAGGGGAAGAGATGAAAGGCATTAAAACACTGATGTGAGCAATTGAATATTTATGAATACTATTCCTATATACATTCATTAGTGTGTGTGTATGTGTGTGTGCGCGCGCGTGCACGTGTATGTTTTTATATTATCTTAATTTCCAATATACCCTTTGGGTATATGGGGGTATTCAGAGCCTAGCACCTCTGGTGTGAGGACTTGCTGAGCTCTTTTCAGGGCTGTTCATCCATCTTTGGTGTCTACCTTTCACTCAGCTCTCAGTTGTATCTCCAAGAAGCTGTAGAATGGCAGAGCCACAATTAGAATCACACAAGTCCCAGCAGCAGTTACATGAAAAGACTGCATTCCTCATCAGTCCTATTTCTTTACTCTCTTATTTCTTAATAAATTTAGAAGTCTTTTATTCCTTTCTATTGTATATGTTGTTTTTTCTTTAACCCAGACCTGATGTGAATAGGGTTCCCTTTAAAAATCCCTCTTTTATCCTCTCTCCTTACTCTCTTATTTCATTTTGAACTTAGAAGATTTTTATATCCTTCTAGATATTTTTGTATTATTTCCTTTTTAACCCATTCTTGATGAGAGTAGGATTCCACCTCTCCTGCTCCACCTAATTCCTCCATGTCAATTCTTCCTCCTTTGAATAAAATAATTATCTTTTTTGCTTTTTCCTACATGGGTTTGCTTTTTAGAATTACATCATACTCAGCTTTACCCCAATCTTTCTTTAAACTACTCAATTATTAACGACAGTCTTAAGCATAAGCTTTACATTTCCATGTATAAAAAATAAAGTTTGTCCTTATTGAATCCCTTCTAATTAATCTTTGATGTTTACCTTAATGTTTTTCTCAGATCTTGTATGTCAACTTATTTTATTTATTTATTTATTTTTATTTTTTATTAAGTTCAGGTCTTTTTGCAACACAATACCAAAAGTTTGGCAATTCATTGAACATCCATTTCTTTTCCTTCAGGATTATGCTTAATTTTGCTGGGTATGGGGGCAGCTAGGTGGCTCAGTGGATAGAGCCTTGAATTCAGGAGGACCAAAGTTCAAATCTGATCTTAGACACTTAGCACTTCCTAGCTCTGTGACCCTGGGCAAGTCACTTAACCCCAGCTTCAAAAAACAAACAAACAAACAAAACACTTTGCTGGGTATGATATTTTTGGGGGTAATTCCAGTTTTTGTGCTCTTTGATATATATAGTGTTCCAAAGCATTCCTCATCAGGATGGAAGGCAGGATATAAAAGGGTGTATAGGTTAACAGGAACAGAATAAAGAGAGAATAATATATATATAATTTGGAAGGCTACACAAGTCTTCTAAATTCAGATGGAAACAAGAGAACAAAGGAAAAGGGTGGGAGAAGGTAATGGAGGGATCTTGAATGGGATAGGTTAGTTAATATGAGCTTAAAGTAGCTGGAATTAGGAGGGACAGGAAATAAGATATAAACAAAATAAAGATCAGGAGTAGAATTTATTATGTAAAAAAAAAAAAAGCAGGGGTACTAATCATGATCTTAAAGTTAAAGCTAAAATAGGTTTAATCAAAAGAGGAAAAAACCAGGGAAAGTACACAATATGTCAGTCATATTAATCACTATTGTTTTAGACTACTTAAAATAGCTACATAATATAAAGTTGGAATATTGCTGTGATGTATATAGGAAATGAGTTGGTAGATTTGGAAGAAAAATCTTGAAAAACTTGTAATTATGAAAAAAAAAATATTATCTACCTTCAGAGAAACAGCAGAAAAGCATAATACAATCTTCAATAGATGCATATAAATGAATATATGTGTCTGATTATAAATATTTATGTATATATGCATTTATTTAGTTGTATATGTAACATATATGTATGTATACACACATATACATGAGCTTAATTGTAACCTTCTGGTGGGGGAGGAAGAGGGAAAAAGAATGAAGTAAAAACTACACAACAGAGAACAAAAGAAAATCTACAAGGAAACAAAAAAAGAGGGACAGGTCTGAACACAATGTATATTTATTATATAGGTTTTCTTGAAATAGAAATTTATTGCTTTATATTTTGAATCCTCTTATGTTCTGCTGTTTTTTCTTTTTCATTTCCCATTTTATATTTAAGCTTAAAATAAATAAATTTACTTTTATAATAACACTCATATTTCTAAATAAAATAAATAAAATTTATAAAATAATAAATAGAAATAAAATATTTTAATGCCAATGTCATCTCCTGCAGTAATCTAATCAGATTTAAGTTTCAGAAAAAAATTACTGTCATCTCTGTGGAAGTTGGATTAAAGAAGGAAGATCTTGGAAGCTAGGAATTCAGTTAGAATTTATTGACTTGTATCTGAATTTTGTTTTCATTTTAAAAATATCCCAATATATGATGGTATTATCTCTTCTATTTCAGACCAAACTCATTTATACTTTTATACTACCCTGTTCCTGGTCATTCATATTTTTAAGCTAGCCAAATGATTTGTAAGAGCATACCACTACCATACCTTCCAGTTCTAGAATCCTTGATTAAATAATTCTAACATTGTTCCTGGATGGGAAGTGTCAAACTATTCTCTTATTATCCCACTCACAATCCCTGTAATTTTTCTGACTAAAGCTCCTCTTACTAATCATTGCACCTATCTAGATGTCATCTCCTCATATTAGAATCTAAGTTTCTTGAGGGCAATGATTGTTTTTGCCTTTGCATTTGTATTCTCAGCCATTAGCATAGATAGTGCTTAATAAATGCATTTTTCATTCATTCAGTTATTATTCTGATTAACATGACCTTTTATTAATTATGAACTTCTGTTATGAAGTTCATGAACATCTTCATTGCTGGAGAAAAGGAAATTCCCTGTGGAAGGGATTTGGGAGTTCATCCCCATGGACATTTTTTCCTCTTTTTTCTATGTAAAAATATACTTACATTTTTTGTTTTTACATCACCCACATTTCCCTTTATATTACTTCTTCCCTCTCCTACCAGAGGACCATAATTTATAACATTTTTTAATAAAAGAAGGGAAAAAAATTAATAAAACCAATCAACATTTTGAAAAAAATTTGATGTTATATTCAATGGTCTACATTCATGAACCCCTTCCTCATTAAAGCAGCAGCAGAAGTACCTTCTCTCTCTTTTGTTTAATGACAAACTTGATTTTATATATTCACTATAATCAGTTTTGATTGTTTTGTGGGGGTTGTTCTTTCTATTTATGTCATTGTAGTCATTTCATGGACTGTTTTCCTAGTTTGGTTACTTCAGTTCATTTAAGTCTTTCCATTCTTCTCTGTATTTATCATATTCGTTGTTTCTTAAATACAGTAATATTGCTGTATATGTGTATGCATGTAAATACAATTTGCTTAGCAATTCCCTAATCAATGGGACCTCACTTTGTTTCCAGTTTTTTGAATGAATGAACGAAAAAGATATTTATTAAGCTCCTACTGTGTGTAAAGCACCATACTAAGCATCAGGGATACAACTAGTACACCTAAGAAGTCCACTCTCTTCAAGAACTTCCATTTCCATGGGGAAGACAACATATCTTCAGCTATAAGTCAGATGGAAAAGTACCATGACTCTTAAGTGACAGCAGCAAAGCAGATGACAAGGAATCTTCTTTATATCCTTTCTACTGATAAGATCACTGCTGTTCTTGATTTAAACCATTTGACAATGCTAACGATTTTTGTGAGAAGAGCTTAGTTTTTGCTACCACAAAGAATTGCCATAGTTTAGTACTTGGAACCTTTATTTTAGTCAATGATCTCCTTAGGGCATGTGCCTAACAGTGACTCTCTTGAGTCAAAGGGTATAGCCAGTTTAGTCATTTTATTTGTGTAATGTACAGTTATATTTTCACAGCTTGGCATGGGGATGGGGTGGTGGGGAGGTCTTCTGGTAGTCCAAAATCCACCCCAGGGTAGCCATAAAAGGAGCCCAGAGCACCTTTTTAGGTGAGAAAGGATGAGGAGGGGCAAGAACCTTTGGAAACTCCACTCACTAACTTGAGAATTGGCCAGTCTGTCATATCTGTATTTCAAGGTCTTTGTACCTTGAGATACTTAATGTTGACATACTCCTTTCCAGTAGCAGTGACCTCTGGGAAACTATATGGTTAGAGGTCAAGGGCTAGCTCTAAGCAGCTGGCCAGAACTCTAGCTCACTGAGTTATTCCAGGTCTGTTTCCTCATCCCCCCCCCCCCCCCATCAATCCATTTGGGACATACTGCTCTGGGCTTCAAAAGTGTCCAGGGGAGATATGAGGCAATGACCTGATTAGAACCAGGTGGACCTAATCAGGGAAGGCATCATGGAAGGTTTTGAGTAAGGCTTTGAAGGAGAACAAGGGACACCACACTGACATCACAGATCTTTTTCCTTTCCCCACCCCAATCTTACCGTTTTGTTGTTTCCACACAACCTTAATTGAATTTCCTTTTTCCCGAAAGTAGGGAGCTCACAGTGGAGGTGATCTATCCCTCCTACAAAGGCTCCCTTCTCTCTCCCCCTAAGCCACTGACTCCCCCCTCTTCCCTACCAATCTTCACCCCTAATTACCGCAATTGCGTGTTCTGATTATGCAATTGCATTTTCTCGTGTTAATTGCATAATTAAGGCAGGCAATTACATGGGAAAATTTTAAATTAAAAAAAAAATTATGAATTGTTATTCTGCATTCCAAATGCAGTAACTATGTGTTGAGACGGACACATTCCCCAGCATGGCCTCGTTAGGAGATTCAGGGCAGGCAAAGATGATTTCTCAGGATAGTTCCACAGAAGGATCATCCTGGCACTTACCATCTCTGGTCATGGTGCTGTCAAGATAAGCATCTTTGTGTCCTTTTCTAGCTAATGCAGGAAATCCAAAACTGCCAGTCCTGTAGACTCTCATCTACCAGGAAAACAAACAATATCTAAGACTCGACCTTTCTTTTCCTCCTTCACTTCCTTTATGACTGTTTTCTCTCTCCCTTTATTTCCTCCTCCTCTCAAATCTTGTCTTTTCCTTCCTGCCTCCTGTGGCTCTTTTGGAAAGGCTCACAGCCAGGTAATGACATCCCTGCCCCTTTTGTCTCCTTCCAAACCCCTCCTAGAACTCTCTCCCTAGGGAAACCTTCCTTGATTAACCACACCTGGTTCTCATCCCTGCATTGTCTCACAGCTCCTCAGTCTGAGCTACAGTTTGTATGACATCAATTTGCAAGAATTAAATTTTTTTTTTCACATGTTTTGCACTATTTATGTAGCTGTCTCCTTAGTCAGGCTGGGAACTCACCTAGGACAAAGAACTGTGTCTTCTGTGCAAGAGGACCGACCTAACCTTATGAAACAGATGTGTTCTTGACAAGCTTCTTGTAAAATTCAATTTTGTAAATTGAATGCACTCAGGGAATTGCATATTTAAAGAGCTCTAGCAGCAAATCTTGTTATAAAGGGAAGGATCATATATATCGTGTAAATCTGGATTTTCATATGGAACCCCTATGCTAGAGAATCTCTTCTGACATTTGGCGAGAATTTTCTCATTCTCTGACTCATTCCCTACCTCAGAAGCAAGGGAATATATATATGCCTGCTCTTTGGATTTCCTGCATTAGCTCCCACTGACTTTTATTTTTTCTTTTTGCAAGTGCATACTTTACAGTACTGGAGAGTATTTTATTCAGGAGAGGAATAAACAATACAGCAATGCTTGTGTAAGGAGTATGTACAAAATACCAGGATCCCAGTTTTCTCTGCATTTCCTTAGGAACTGTGATTGGCAGATACTGCTAGTACAGCTCCATGATCACAGAGCTTGTGATTGGTTAGCTAGATCTTCACAGAGCAGAATAGAAATGAAAAGGTTATAAAATACAGAGCAAGAAGAAGAGGGGAGAGAGAGACGAGAGATTCAGAGAGACAGAGACAGGGACACAGAGAGAGAGAAAAGAAGAAGAAGAAAAAAGAGGAAGAGGAGAAGGAGAAGAAGAAGAAGAAGAAAAGAAGTAGAAAGAGAGAGAGAGGGAGAGGAAGAGGAGGAGGGAAAGGGAGAGGGAGGGAGGGGGAATGGATTGGGAAGGAAAGGGAGGAGAAAGGAAGGAGAAAGGGAAGGAAAGAAGGAAAGGGGAGGGGTTCACACAGAAAGGGGGAGGAGCAGAGACAACCATAGACACTCAAAGACAGAGAGAGATAAAGGAAGAAATACACACAGCAACATAGGGACATAGAGAATGACATACACAGAGAGATAGAGCAAATGACAGCTCTAAAGGGAGAATTCCATGAGCTGCATCTGCTCTGTCTAGGATGCTGAAGTGACTGGCTATTTCCTGCTCCTTCTGAAGTTATCTTCAGCTTGCAAGCTGATGTAACAACTCTATGATACTATGATGCTAAGAAGACTTATTTCACGCTACCTGATGCCAGATCTCAGGACCTGATGATGTGCTCATACAGGATGTGGAGTTGAACCCCTTTGTCTGGAACACTGTAACTGTTGGACTGAAGAAGACTCTTCTATCCAATGCTAAGAAAAAACTTTAGTCACACACTAGATGACCTTTAGATGTCATCTAATGGGCAAGTCTTGCCTGCTGTCTTTTCCTTTGCACTTAGCAATCCATAATAAAGCAGCACTGGGGAGTGCTCTTATTCCCCAGCTACCTGTGGGGCAGGAAGTAGGTACTGAGACAGAGAGGAGCTTGACATGATGATCGTGCCTGCTATTTTGTATTTTCATTATCAAGTAAATCCTTCCTGTTTTCAATATAGTATGAAGTCATGAAATAAATTTTTTTTCATCTAGAGGGAAAGAGTCAATAAATTAGGGCTTAGAGCATTATTGTGAGTAGTTTGTTTTTTAATCCACTCTATTTGCTTCCATTTTATGGGAGAATTCATTCCATTCACATTGTTATTATCAACTCTGTGTTTCCCTGCATCCTGTTTTCCTTGTATATACTCTTGTTCTCTCTTTCTATCCAGTCCTTAGCCAGGGTTTTTCTAGCCACCCCACCCACTACCTTATCTCCTATTCTTTTCTTACTAGTGTTTTTTTTTTTTTTTTTTTTTTAACCTACTCCATATACTACTTTGTCTTCTATCAACCCTATTCCCCTTCTCTTACCTTTTTCCCCTAGGGTTTCTGCCCTCCTTTCTATCCCATAGAGGGCAGGAACTCTGAAAAGGTGTATTTAAAACTGGGACAGCAAGGTATTGTTAGTTAAGTACCTACTCAATGTGAGATAATGATTCACTAAGCACATACTTTAATGTATGTAATAGATCTAGTTGGCTTATATACCTAGGGTAATATGGTGATGTAATAGTTGCACATGCTCAGTGTGGTTGTACGTGCTCAGTGTGAGGTAGTGACATAATCCTACTGGAGTATTTAAAGGGACTCTCAGATTCAGAATGCTCTTTTAGCCACAGACACAAAAGAAGACGCCAGATTCCAGACTCCATCTTTGACCAGCCACGTGGCAGCTCTCCTGCCTCCTTTACTCCTTCACTAAGACTCTGGCTGATCCTGAGGTCCTCCAGAGAGCTAGTCTGGATGTTACACTATCTTATCCCTCTCTTTTCCTCTTTCTCCTTATACTTCTTCATAGGATTAGATAAATTTCTATACCCAACTGAATGATTAAGCTATTCCCTCTTTTTAAAGCCAGAATTGACGAGATCAAGCTTCAGACAGTGCTCATCCCCTCCCTTCTTTCCTCATGTAAAAGGTCTTTTGGACCTCTTCATGTGAATTAATTGTCCCATTATACCTCTCCTTTCCTCTTTTTCCCAGTATAGACTGTTTCCCATCCCTTAATGTCTTTTTCTTTGATGTCATATTATAAGTTTGAACTCTAAACCAGTTAGATTGTCAGGGTAGCAGTTTGGGGCACTTGAATGAGTTAATAGAAAACAAAGAAATTAGAAAATTAGAAAAGATTTTCTCCCCTGAACAGCTATGTCCACAGATCTATATAGAGACTCAGTTGTTCATAGTTTCTAAGTACTCCGGTTGCTTTCTGGAATTCCTCAGCAGCTCTAGGGACATTGGGCATCCTTGCCTTCTCATATAACTCTCTTTAGCTCCCAGAAGGTGACATCTCAGATTTCTCTATCCTGACTCCTGTAGCTCCTTGCAGCTCCCAATAGGCAACAGAAGCTTAATCTTTGGGGAAAAGATGCTAAAATTAATCTTTCTTGGTCTCCTTTTTACTGAATGCAAAGGAGGAAAACCTGTGAGGAGATATTTTTCTCCCTTTATCACAAGAATATAAATTTAGACTGAAAAGAGACCTTTGAGGCTTTCTAGTCCAATTCTTCCATTTTTCACATGAAAACTTTGTTTTGACTTTAAGTGTGCATGGTCAAAAAGGTAGTAATTAGCTGGGACTGGATTTGAAACAATGGCCTATGCCTCCTAATCTCATGCTTCCCATGTAGTATGTAACAAGGTATCTTATAAGTCTTTTATTTCCCTTTTGTAATTCTTTTGTTAAAACCTCACAAAACGTTTCCCAGATTGTGCCATCAAACTCTGTCTCCAAGAATATCCCAATTATTAAAACCAGGTTCTGGTGGAGTGACAACACATTTAAAAAAATATTTTAATAGTTTTTATTTACCAGATATATGCATGGGTAATTTTACAACATTGACAATTGCCAAACCTTTAGTTCTAATTTTCCCCCTCCTTCCCCCGCTCCCAGATGGCAGGTTGACCAATACATGTTAAATATGTTAGAGTATAAATTAAATACAATATATGTATACATGTCCAACAGTTGTGACAGTACATTTTAATGGCTTGTTTCCTCAGACAGGGATGAGTGTTTTCTGCTGGAACAGGTACTTCTTGTTTGTTCAGGAGCATCCTAATTTTCCCCTAATTATATCTTTTAAATCTGAATGAAACTTTCTGGAAACTATGTATAATTATTCAAATGATCCTATCCATATTCATGCCATGACAGTTAAAGAGGAAATGGGAGCATGTGGCAATTTGGAAGCAAAGTGTCCAGACACAACTATAGTATAGAGGGTTGATTCAGAGCAGGTCACCTAACTGTTCTGCTTCCTTCTCTTAACATCCTTTCATGTCATCACCTGACCCATAATTGGATCTCCCTTTCCCTTTCCTTCCTTTCTCTATACTATCTTTTCTTTCTTCTTCTTTCCTTGTTTTTCTTTCCTTACCCTCACTTTCTCTTTGCCTTTTTTCTCCTCCTTTTGGTATTTTTTTTTTTTTACAAGAAACACTTATAAATAACAATAATAGCTAGCATTTATTAGGCACCTACTACATGATGGGCACTATGCTAAGTACTTTGCAAATATTATTTCATTTGATCCTCCCAACCAATTTGGGGAGTGGGCATCATTATTATCCCCATTTTACAGTTGAGGAAACAGAGATAAAGTGTCTTGCCCAGAATCACAAAGCTAATAAGTGTCTGAGGCTGAACTTGAACTCAGGATTTCTTAATTTCTGGCCCATTATATATGTGTGTCATAATAGTGTAGTCTAACAGGAACCTTAGATCTATAGAGAAGATCTAAGATGGAGATCACTAGTAGACCTAGATGATTGTGTGCACCTCTCAAGCCCCAGAAACAACAGAACAGAAAGGCTTATGGCAAGAGAAACGCCATGTTAGCACAGCAGCTTCTAGCTTCTCTTTTCTGTGACCTACTGTTGAGTCAGCTCCTGTTCTGTCAATAATAAGGTGGTTAGAGTGAGAAGAAGCTGCAGGTGACATGACACCCAACCACAGAACAGTCGTTATTGAGAATTTCCTTAGGGAGAGGTCCTAAGTGTAGAGCTCACCCCCACAAGGAGCCAAGATGATCATATAGCATCTTCAGCTAACCCTTGTGAGAAATAATTCATTTGGACCCTATTCAGTATTAATCAGTTTGAGATTTTACATAAACCACATAGGGATAAGGTTCTTTTAGGGGATTCAAAATTTAATGTAACGTTCACTATTTCTTTAGCAAATATGAGGCTCACTTATATAACCATAAGAATGCTGAAAAAGATATCTCTTTCTTGCTTTACCCAAATTCCATGTCTAAACCCAGCATGTTGGGGATACCTTGATACTTTGCAAAGTTTCCCAACTTATTTTTGTACCTCTGGACTATTTTCTCTTGTCCAGTGTGAGCTGGTAATCATCTTATGATCACCTAGAAAATGGAGATATTCCTCATTTCATCCAATCAGTGACCGCCCTCAACCAGCCCCAAGGGCAAGGTCTATTAACCAATGAGATTCTGTTTTTACCATGCCTCTTTTGCATGTTTGGTCACAAAATGTATAAAAACCAGGTCCTGGAGAAAGGGGACATTATAGATTCTGAGGGGAGATCTGAGATCCATTTTATTAGGTTGACCATCGATCCTTTAATAAGGGTTAATTAATGTTTAATAAGGGTACCATTGATTCAAGAGCTCTCCCTCAGTCTCTAATTGTAGGTTGGACAATTTTAATCCCTATAGCCTGCTGGGAAGAGAAATCAAAATCCATCAATAAGCATATGTTTTCAATGCTCCTTTGACCACTTAGAGGAAAAATAGCTATATAGAACCAAGCAACCTAACTGGCATGATCCAAGGATTTAGAGGGGCTGTCTATTATTTTGGGGATGCCTATGTCTAAGGGAAGATGCAAGCAGATAGCTAAGCAGAAGATGTTTCACTGTTCTTATTCATTCATTTTAGGTCATGGGTAATATACTATATATAGTTAAGCATGCTCTCTGTCTCTTCTCATGGAGAAGTGACTCCATTATGTCAAGATCATGTAATTAGGGCACAGTGAAATATAGAAAGTTCAAGGAAGAGGCAAGCTTTCTCCAGAAGGATGTTAGTTTGAGAGCTTATTCTATTTGGGCAGATCCAGAGTAATCATATTCCCTAGAAAGAAAAGCCAATGAGAAAGAGAGAGAGAGGAGAGAGAAGAGAGAAGAGAGAGAAGAGAGAAGAGAGAGAATAGAGAAGGGGAGAGGGGGAGGGGAGAAAAAGAGAGAAGAGAGAAGAGAGGGGGGAAAGAGAAGGGGGAGAGAGAGAGGGGGGAAAGAGAAAGAAGAGAGAGGAGATAGAGAAGAGAGAGAGAGGAGAGAAGAGAGAGAGAAGAGAGAAGAGAGAGAAGAGAGAGAGAAGAGAGAAGAGAGAGAAGAGAGAAGAGAGAGGGAGAGAGAGAGAGAGGAGAGAGAGAGAGAAGAGAGAGGGGGAAGGGGAGGGGAAGAGAGGGGGGAGGGGGAGGGAAAGGAGAGAGGAGAAAGGAGAGAGGAGAGGGGAGAGAGAAATTTTGGAACTTTCACTCAGTAGGGTGAATAGGTGTTAATGGAAGTGGGATTTCCCATGTTGAAGATCAGGGTAGTGGTTAGCAGGGATCTTGTGATTTAAAAAATTCTGTGCTAGATCTTGAGAATACAAACATATGGTATGGATCTTGCTCTGGACATGTTTATAACCTAAGGAATGGGTGGAGTAATGGTGTAAGGCAGGAAGTGCATTGGGATTGGATCTTAAAAGAAGAGAAATTTTATAGGTAAATTTTGGTCAGATAGGGAGGAAGGAACAATACAAGGCATGGGGGATCTCAGGAGCAAAAGGCACAGAAAACAGCATTTGGTTAGAACAAAATGTACATGAAGGGGGAATCATTGGGAATAAGATGGAAAAAGATAAAATTGGAGTCAAATTGTGGAGAGGTCTTGAATCCTAAGATACAGAATCCATACTTAATTCTTCAGGCAATGGGGAACTACTGAGGGTTTGAGGAAAGAGGATTAATATAATTAGAGCAGTACATTATGAACATTAATATAAAAGAATCATTAGAAAAGCCAGATATTGGATACAAGCAAAACCATTTTAGAGGCTATTAAAATGGGCCATGAGAGAAAAGATGGGGTTTCAGTGAGCTTAGAGAGCTCTCAAGAAGATGGATATGAGAATTATCACAGTCCTTCCTACTCATACCCCCATCCTTGGAACACTGAGGCCTCTGGGGGATTGTGACATCAAAGCAGGTCAGCCAATAGCAGCTCCTCTTCTGTGGGCCCAGCCCCTAGTCTTTCAGTTGCTCTGGGATGGTTTTTTCATTTTTTTGACTGTCAGGGCCTGGGGCTGTTGGCTTACATTGCTCCAGAGTATGATGTCAACTGACCCCATCTAAGCAAGTGGTGACTGCCTCCCCAGACCACAATGTGGCTAACTGTCAAACTTCTCTTAGGCCGGAGGTGCTTACTCCAAGTCTCAGAGAACGAGAAAGTATTTATGTTAAAGCGACTAGTGTCAAAACAGCTTCACGTCCCCGAGAAACAGCAGCGTCTACTCTTCAGAGGCCAGGTCCTGGCTGACAACAAGCGCCTCTCTGATTATTGTATTGGACCCAATTCTACACTCAACGTGATCCTCCGTCCCTTGGAGAAAGCATCCTCTGAGACGCCTTCCCAGTCTCCATCTCCATCTCCATCTCCAACCCCTTCCTTGTGGCCTCAGATTGCCCAGATTCTGAACAAACATTTTAGCCCACAGGATGCAGAGAAAGTGCTTAACCGGTTAAAAGAAGAACAGAAGAAGTGCTTGCAGCGGATGAGTCTGGATGACATTGAGCGGATCTCAAAGCTCTTATGTCCTGGGGGGAAGTTCTCAGCAGCCTCAGGCTCTAGAGTCCAGTACAAAGGAGATATGGAGCCTCAAGGAGATAGGAAATGCAATTCTGCAACCAAGGACGGCTTAAAATCAGAAAAGTCACCTGGTAAATAAACCTGACAAGTCTGAAATAATTCCTGATATGGGCATTTTTTTTAAAAAAAATTTAATTTTCTGGAGACTTTTCCTCAAATTCTCTTTTATAGACATTCTCCCCTAGCTTTTTGAATCTCCCAGGCTAGCTAGTGGAAGCTGTGACTTTCAGTGAGATCCTTAATGTGTCTCTGCCTCAGTTTTCCCATTTGGTAAAGTGGTATTATCTCTTCTCTATTGCCCCCCTCCCCCCAAAAAAAGGGAAGAAAATTTGGAAGTACATTTACACATTTCTTATTGTTATTTAATTTTTTTTTTATTTTTAACTTTCACTAAAACCCTTTTTTAAGTTCAATTTTTTTTTTACTTCCTCCAGAGTAGGGCTACTATAAGTCCTTTTACAATTGAGGAAACTGAGTCAGGCAGAGGTTGTCACTTGCTCTGGGTCACACAGATTAGTATTTGAGGCTGGATTTGAACTCAGGTGTGTGTTTATCCTATCCATTGTGCTGCTCAGCTGCTTCTTGTTATGTGTAGAATAGGGACAAAACCATGAAGATGCTTTGGAATTCATTTGCATAAGGTTCAGGACTGTTATTCTCTTGAAAGCATCTGCTCTAGCAGGCACTAGAGGGTATGACTGTAGGTTATGTCACTCCTAAGCAATCTCTTTGCCTACCACCAGATGGCACACCAAGGTCTGCATTCAAAGGCTTTCTTCAGATACTTAAACCTGCAGCTTGAGACCTGATCTGGGTACCAATGACTTCCAAGCCCCTGCTCATCCAAGAACAAACTGGTCAGAATTTCCCAAGATTCCTAATGGCTCCCAGATACCTGTTCTCTTCTCAGGCCCAAACTCAGGTAGTCTGGGGTTGAAAATACAGGTTTAAACTATCAAAGCTTAAATTTTCACTAAGAATTTCAGAACACCCTACCTATTGGTTACCATAAATTATTTCATAAACCTACCAAATGGTCCAAACTGCATCCTATTTAGATTCTCATTTTCTTCAGAACTTTTATGGATTACACTTACTGAATGGATTCTGAAATAAAAATGCTGTATTGTCACATTAAGCTGCTGAAAAGGCTGAGCAGCCACTCTGATAAAGGTCTAAAATCTATTTCCCAGCTTCAGGAGCTGTCCTTATCAAGGTTCTGAGTTCCTTGTTTTATTTTTGCCAGGAGATTAGTCATAATGGGAAACCTAGGCTTGGCAGGGGAGAAAATGAGTAAGGGGGAGAATAGAGCAGCCTTTTCCCTAATGTCAGATTTATTAAGGGAGGAAAATGAATAGTAAAGAGAGCTTTTGATACTTGGCTAACAGTTTGCACAGATGGGTGTAATTCCTGGGTCTGGGGCTCCATGATCAAGTGCATCCACTCAGAAGTCATTGCCAGTGGGGAGCTTTCCTGGCATCCCTGTCTGGACTTCTTCTGGAGGGTTTCCCATAAAGGAGACAACTGCCTTTGTTTTAAATGCTCCTGTACAACATTATACACCATACCAGCTTCTTGGCAACTCTCTTTAATTTGTCAATTCCATTTATGTTAATCCCCCGAGCCTGGGCAAGACTTTCAAGCCTTTTGGCACCTCCAAGATGAGAATAACTTAGGCAAATACAAAAGGGAATAAAAATCTGGAATAGACCACAGCTGTATCAAATGTGGATTAACCTTTCAGGTTAATATTACCTGTGGTACCTATGCAACAGGATTTTTGCAAAACAATATGTGTTCTGATGTGCATATGTTAAGCTGTTTGGACAGCTTGATTCTAGCTGTGTGAATTCTGGGCAAGGCCTCTGTCTGCTTCAGATTCCTTATTTTTAAAATTAAAAAAAAATAGCATTTATCTCTTAGGGTTATTGTAAAGATAAAATGGGATAATTACAAAAATAATTTGCAAATCTCAGAGTCTGTTGTATGTTAGCTATCATTATGAAATATTGTCTTTTTTGTATACCCAGTGTGCCTGGCACAGAGTAGGCACTTCATATTCACTGATTGAATTAATCAAATGTTAACTATTATCATTAATGAAGGAAGGGCAGACCCCAGATAAATCTTCCATGGGGAATGGAAGAGTTTTGAATGACCTGGACACTTTCTTGCCTCCCATTCTGAATTTTGTGTGATGTACTGGTGGGCTGACTTCTTGAAAGCCAGATGGAAAAGGATTTGTAATGGGACTACTATTGTGGTGGTCTTGATTTCCCTTTATCAACAAATGGGAATTAAATGCCAAGAATAATGCTAGCTGTTAGGTGTACAAAAGTAAATCCAGGAGGCAGCTAGATGCATAAAGCACTGACTCTAAAGGCAGTTAACCCAAGTTAAAATCTAGCCTTAGACACTACGTTCGAGACCTTAAGCAAGCCACTTAACCCCAATTACCTCAATTACAACAATAATAAAAGATAAGTACAGAATAGTTCACCCCAATAAGGAAAGTGTCCCCCCATTAGAGGAAATTTAGAGTTGTCAAGGGGAATGACAAATTGTGACTTAACCCAGTGTGACATAGCTAGTATGTAACAAAGACTTGAGCCCAGATTTTTCTACCTCCAAGATCAGCTCTAGCTACTGCATATACTACCTTCATAATTTTTCTCATATATTCCCCCTTCTGACGCTGCCATTTGTGATACAGATTCTGGACTATTGTAATAACCTATAGATTATTCCAGTCTCTCCACATTCCAGTATGTCTTCCATTTAAATTCCAAAGTGAGAATGTCTACTTCTCAGGAAACTTCAGTGGCTCCCTATTACCTCCACGATCAAGTGAAAAACCCTTGGTTTGGCTTTGAAATGAAAGCCCCTTTTAATTTGGCTCCTCCTTATCTTTCAACACTTCTTACTCTTTATTCTGTCCCATTCCCCACTTCCTCACTGCAGGGACACCAGTCTCTTTTTAGTTCCCTGAACACTCCACCCCCAGCTCTGAATATTTTCATTGACTGTCCCTCATACTCGGAAATCTCCCTCCTCATTTTTCCTCAGTTAGCCTGGTCTTTTTCAAGGTTTAGCTAAAATTCCACTTTCTGCAAGAAACCTTCCCTCAATTTTTGTGACTTTTCTGAAATTATATCCAGTTTATCCTGTATAATATGTCTTGTTGGTTTGTATGCTATCTTCTCACTTATACTGTGAAGAGGATCTTTTTGTATTGCTGATTTGCTGCAGCACCTGGCCCATAGTAGGTGCTGAGGAAATGTTTTTTGACTTGACTGACTTGCCTTGCCTCTTCATAGAATTTCTGCAAGATAGCTGGCTGGGGAGGGGGTGGGTAGAGAGGGAATACTAGTGAGTAGAGTGATTGGTTAAGGTATCTCATAAGAGTTCAATTTTATCTGACCTTTGTAGAGGTGGAGGTGAGATGGGAATGTTCTCCCATTGGGCATTGAGAACGGCTTGTGCAAATATATCTTGATAGAAGGGAAAGTTAGCCAGTTGGTTTGAACTGTAGAGTGTATGAAAATGGGTAATAAGTATGGAAAGATAAGATTGTGAAGGAATTTAAGGGCCAAAGAAATGTTTTAACTTAAAGTGCTTTGGAAGCCACTAAAACTTCTTGAGGAGTGATGTGGTCAGACTCAAACTTTAATTTTGAACTGTGTTTACTCTTTGGTTCAGTCATACCTCTACTAGGCCTGTATCTCAAAGAAAAAAAATGAAAGGGAAAGGAGTTATATTTAGAAAAATATTTATAGGAGCTCTTTTCATGATGATAAAGAATTGGAAATTGAGATGATTCCCATCAAATGGGGAGTGACTGAACAAGTTGTAGTACATGATTGTGATGGGATAGTATTGTGCTTTAAGAAATAAATATCAGGATACTCTCAGAAAAACCTTCAAAGACACCAGATGATGAAGTGAGCAGAACCAGGAGAACTTTCATCTAGTAATAGCAACGTTAATGATCACCTGTCAATGACTTAGCTGTTCTCAACAATGCAAAGATCTAAGACGATTCTGAATTTCATGATGAAAAATGCTATGCACCTACAAAGAAAAATCAATGAAATCTTTATGCAGATGAAAGCATACTGTTTTTTAAATTTTATTTTTCTCTTTTTTGGTCTATTTTCTTTCATAACATGACAAATATGGAAACATATAATTTCAGTAGTTGTATAGAGAATAGGGGAGTGACCTGAATCAGGAAGATTAGTAGTCAATATTGCAATAGTTGAGGGAAAAGGTGATGGGAGCTTAAATTATGATGGTGGCAATGTGTTTAGAAAAGTAGATGGTTGGATTCAAGAATTGATATAGAAGAAGAATTAACAAGACTTTCCTACTGACTGGGTATAGGAAGTGAGGGAAAGTGAAGAATGGAAGAAGAAACCAAGATTATGACCTTGGGTGACTACAAGGATGGTGGTACAGTTGACAGAGGACATGCAATGGCAGAACTGTTTAAATTTTATCTTCTATTTTCTCTGACAAGGAGAATGACCTTTATTTTGGAAACAACAGAGCAAAAAATGGCTTATAGAGATTTGATCAAATTAAGAGAACATGTAATTGATAAGTTCAAGCCACTTGGATCAACTGAGAAAAAACCTTGGGTTCCAAAGGAACAAATTATATTAAGATCATAGAGGCTGAAGGAGGTTTTGTAGGAATGGAGAAAGGGAATTATTGGTCCAATAGACTAGTCTGTAAAGTAGTATAGGACAGTGAACTTTCCTTTGATTTATAGAGATGTACTTGAACAAATCATTAAAGAAATAGTGAGCATCTAGAAACAGGATTTGTGGTTACAAAGTGATAACATTCCGTCAGTCAATCAACAAGCATTTATTAAACATCTACTATGTGTTAAGTGCTAAGAATACAGAGAAAAGTAAAAGGCAGTATCTACTTTCAAAGATCTCACTGGCCCAAAGGAAAGACAGCACCTGAACATCTTGTATACAAGAGAAATTAGAGGATCTCAAAGAGATGGCACTAACATTAAGAGGGTATGGGGGAAAGGCTTCCTGTAGAAGACAGGATTTTAGCTTGGACCTAAAGGAAGTCAGGGAACTCAAGAGGCAGAAATAAGGAGAGAGAACATCCCAGTCAAGAACCTGTCAAGCCAGACTAAGCTTATTTCCTTTTTTTTTTTTTTTTGACAGGATTACTTAAAATGATAGGTCAAGAAAGCACTCCAGGTCTAGTTTACCTAGATTTTTAGCAAAACAGTTGCTAAAATCTTTCATATGTTCTTGTGGAAAAGATGGAAAGATGTGAGCTAGATCAGGGTTTCTTGAACTTTTCCCACTGGAGAACTCTCTTTGCCCAAGAAATTTGTACTTGATCCCAGGTATATAGGTATATAAAATAAGTAAACAAATAAAACACTGATAATAAATCATAATTTCACAATTCCCACATTCAGTTACATGAGCCCATATAGGGTTGCAACACAGTTCAAAAAGCTTTGAGCTAGTGCTCAAAGTGCTTTTAACTGGATTTGGAACTGGTTGTATGGCTGGACTCAAAAACTCAGGTATTGAAGGTTTCATGTTAGCTTGGCTGGAAGTCTCCAATAGAGTTCCTCTGTGATGGTGATTGACCCTGTGCTATTTCACATTTTTATCAGAGATTCACAGAAAGGCGTACTTGTCATTTTATCAGGGAAGGCTTAGCTAATACAGGAGATGGTGTGTCAGTTGAATGAAATTCAACTGAAATGATTCTCTCCAAAGTTATTAGTTCATGGCCAAGTTTGATTGTTTGACCTCTCTATTGTATTTAGCAATATCGAACACTGTCTCCTAGTTATTCTTTCCTCTCTGGAATTTCATGACCCCATCATGGGTTTTCCTCCTACCCATCTGATGATGCTCCTCAAGTCTCAGTTCTGGACCTTCTATTCTTTCTCTATACTCCCTCAATCATTGACCTGATAAGTGCCCATGGGCTCAGTGATCATTTTTAGGCAGATGAATGAATGAATGAAAAACATGTATTAAGTGTTTACAATGTGACAAATACTGTTTTGAACATTGGGCATAAAACCAGAAAAACCAGAGAGTTGTTCTTCTCAAGAAGCTCATATTCTAATTAGGGAAGATAGCACATGAGAGAAAATTAACCTTTAAGGAAGATGAAAGACCCATAAATCCAAAGGATGGAGTGATGGAGACAGATAGTCTTCTGTTTTGGAAAAAATGAAGAAAGCTGTGGCTCTTCCCAATGCCCACCTATTTGGGACCTGGGCAAGGAGAAAGTTGGGAAAATAGATGAAACCAAATATCCAGCTCTAGTCTCTCTCTAATAGTTGCCTATTAGATACTTCAAACCCACAGATATTTCAAATTCAATAACTTGTCCCCTAAATTGCCCACCCTTCTTCAGAGCTTGTCAAGGGCCCTACTCCTGTCACACAAATTCCCATTCTTGGCATTGTCTCGGACTCCTTACTTATCTAATCAGTTGCATTAACATTTCTATGTCCATGGCTTCTTTTGCATCTGTCCCCTTCTCTCTGCTCAAGTGGCTGCCATCTTAGCTCAGACTTTCATGACTTTTCACTTAGATTATTTTCTTTTTTTTTCCCTCCCCCCTGAGGCTGGGGTTAAGTGACTTGCCCAGGGTCACACAGCTAGGAAGTGTTAAGTGTCTGAGACCAGATTTGAACTTGGGTCCTCCTGAACTCAAGGCTGGTGCTCTATCCACTGCGCCACCTAGCTGCCCCACATTTAGACTATTTTAATAACTTTCTAATAGAACTCCTTTCCTCAAAATTCTCCTCTCTTTATTCCACCCTACATACAATTAATCAAACAATTGTCCTAAAGCAAGTCTGACTGTAGTGCACTCTTACTCATTACATTCATACCATTTTTTAATCATGTTCAACTTTCTTTTTTAAATTTGTCAGTCCTGGGACAGCTAGGTGGTGCAGTGGGTAGAGCACCAGTCCTGAAGTCAGGAGGATCTGAGTTCAAATTTGGACTTAACATTTCCTAGCTGTATGACCCTGGGCAAGTCACTCCCAATTGCCTCAGGGGGAAAAAATTGTCAATCCTTTATTCCACTGAGGTGACATCTGAACAAACATATATGTGCACATTTTATATATGGTAAAAAGACAATAATTACATAAAGCTAAAAAGAATTCCTCCAACATTCTACCAACCTCTTTCATCTGCCTGCACTTTCAGATGGTAAAATATGTTGATATTTCCTCCCAAAGTATTGAGGTTCTCTTCCCTAGAAACCTTGAAGGAAACATCAACATTTGCTGAACATGCTATAGATGGCTTGCTTAAGTCAGGGTTGGATTAAATAGACTGTGACCTCTTGTATAGATGAATGAGTTTCCTTCTGAACCTGAGATAATCCTTGGCAAAAATATTGAAGTATTTTGCCATTTTCTTCGCAATTCATTTGATGGATGAAGAAACTGAGGCAGATCAGGTTAAATGAGTTACACAGCTAGTAAGTCAAAATTGAATCAAATTGAATCAAAAAAGTTATCAAAATATTAAAAACAAAGGACCAAGTTTATGGGCCTCATGTTAAGAGCCTTTTATTCTAGATGAAACCATTTTCATTTATTATTCACGAATATCCCTCTCTCCAATTTTATCTTAAATATCCATAAACACATATGTGTATGCTATGTATATATGTATGCATGTTATTTATACATATACAATACTGTATATACATATGTACATACCCATATATATACACTATCTCCTTGATAGAATATATGTTTCTTCAGAGCAGACTGCTTCATTTAGTCTTCATATCCCCAGCATTTGGCATATAGTAGATACTTAATAAATGCTTATTGCTTCACTTACTCGATGTCAGGGTTAGTATCCAAAAATATCTTTACAAGTTAAAATTTTGTACTGAATCTAAAAGGAAGAAATTTAATGGGATATAAAGTCTTACAGTTGAGTTCAAGATGATAACTTCAGATATACCTTGGGAGAGATCTGGGGTTCTTAATGGACTGCAAGTTCAATTTGAAGCAGGAGTATGATATGGGAGTGAATGTGTCAGATATGCCTTGGGAGAGGTATGGTTAAATAGCATTTTTGCTAGGAAAGATCTAGGGTTCTTAATGGACTGCAAGTTCATTTTGAAGCAGGAGTGTGACACTGGGAAAGAGTGAACTAAAAATAGGAATAGTACTTGCAGACCTCATGTAATAAGGCAATAATCATCAAACTATTAGCTTATACACATACACACAGAAGCACACTCACACATCACTTCTCTTTTCCTAAGTTCCCTATTATTTTTGAGGACACTGCTATTCTCCCATTAATCTATTTTTTTTCCCCCCTGAGGCTAGGGTTAAGTGACTTGCCCAGGGTCACACAGCCAGGAAGTGTTAAGTGTCTGAGACCAGATTTGAACTCCGGTCCTCCTGAATTCAAGGCTGGTGCTCTATCCACTGCACCACCTAGCTGCCCCTCTCCCATTAATCTAGACTCAAAACCTACATGCCATCCTCAGCCTCTCAGTTTCTCTAGTCCTCCTAGCTAATTAGATGCTAAGTCCTGTTGATTCTCCCTTTGAAACATTTCTTTTCTTCTCCCCCTTTTCTCCTCTTACATTGTCACCATGCTGGTGCAGGCCCTCATAACCTCACTGCTGGTGGCTCTCCCTGCCTCAAATCTCTCCCTACTCAAGTTTATTTTCTAATCAGCTTCCAAGTCATCTCCTTAAAGGACAGGGCTGGCCATGCTTTTCCCGCCCCTAAATGAACCAATTCAGGGGCTCTCTGTTGCCTCCAGGATCCTTAAAGTCTTCTCTTTGATTTTTATCTTGTTTTTTCGAGGCAGTTGGGGTTACACAGCTAATAAATGCTTTGTCATTTTAGATTTAAAACCCCTGTATAATTTCTCACTTTTCCAATCTTTTTATACTTTACATCCATCCCACTTTCTGTGAATCAGTGACACTGAGCTCCTTATGCCCACAAAACACACACAAAACACACACACACACACACACACACACACACACACACAGAGCCAATTCTCATCTTCTATTTTTTAGTTGTCCCTGAAAAAACTCTTCTTCCTGGCAGACATTTCTTCTACTTCTTTGAATTTTAAGCTTTTTATTTTCAAAACATATGCAAAGATCTCAACATTCATCCTTGCAAAACTTTGTATTGCAATTTTTTTCTCCCTCCCTTGCTCCCATCCCCTCCCCTAGATGGCAAGTAATCCAATATATGTTAAGCATGTGCAATTCTTCTATACATATTTCCACAATTATCTTGCTGCACAAGAAAAGTCAGATCAAAAAGGAAAAAAATGAGAAAGAAAACAAAATGCAAGAAAACAACAAAAAAGTGAAAATATTATACTGAGTGATCCACAAAGTTATACTTTGTACAAGAGGATTTTCCCCATCCTCCTTAATCCTCTGACATACCACCAACTTATCCTGTATATATCTTGTTTGTATTAAAGTGTTTGTTTGGATCTCCTCCTCTTAGACCATGAGTTCCATGAAAGCAGGGACTGTCTTTTACTTTTCTTTGTATACCTAGTGTTTAGCATAATGCTTGGTCCACAGTGGGTGCTTAATAAATGCCAGTTGTGTGACTGACTAGTTGGTACTAGAAAAAAATAGAAAAGACTCTTAGGACAAACTAAATAAAGAAGAAACAGAAACTAATGAACTTAATAACCCAGTGTTCAATACATCTACTATTATAAATTACTTGGGGAAAGAATTCCCTATTTGGTAGGAACTTCTGACAAAACTGAAAAGCAGTTTTTGACAGAAAGTAGTTTTAGATAAATATATCTCACACAAAAATAAATTCAAAACAAGTATGAGACCTGAGAATAGGAATTAATACTATAAGAAAAATTACAAGAGGACAAGATCAGTACTTTTCCCAATCACAGCTAGAGGAAGAATTATTATTATTATTATTATTTTTGCTGAGACATTTGGGGTTAAGTGATTTGCCCAGGGTCACACAGCTAGTAAGTGTTAAATGTCTGAGGTTAGATTTGAACTCAGGTCCTTCTGACTGTGGGACTGGTGCTCTAAATTATTGCTTTGGTGCTCTATCCACTACACCACTTAGCTGCCCCTAAGGGAAGAATTCTTAACAAATAAAAGCTAGAGGGACTACAAAAAATCAAAGCAGTAATTTTGATTCCATATGTGGGCAATTGGTTTCTAACCTTTCTCTGAGTGCAGGATGTAATCACGGAAAGGGACAGAATAATTAGGTGTTAAACTGACTGTAAAGATGCATCTATGATTTGTATTCCTTATAAAAACGTTTTCTTTGATTAAATTGGAAAGAGAAATACCGTTAACCAAAAAAAGATTGAACATGCTCTGCTGGCCCTTAGAAAATAATAAAAAATGTTTGAGGATCAGCAATTGGGGAATTTGGGGCACAGTTGAGATGCATCCAGCGTAGAGGAGAGACATGAATTCTCTTCTCAGATCCTGGCACAAAGTCAGACATTCAGAGGAGGAGGCAGTTTCAAGGAGCATAGCTTCTGCAAGTAGGGGAGAAAGCTGGCTGTGAATTAGAAGCTAAACTATTAATTTGAAAGGTGAGCTATGAAGGGGTGTGGATCCTGGAAGCCCACTTCAGCACCCCACTCCTCAGAGACAAAGGGAAGATGACAAAGACTTCATTAACAGAGAAAGGATAGTAAGGGCTGCTGTTCCAGCAATGGCAGTTGCTTTGGCCACTTGTGTTCACTAAATTGTACCTTGCTTCCATTGTACTTAAATTTATGCTCAATTTTCTCATGGACTATATGTATACTTGTGGCAACATACACATTATGAGCGTCATGTTTTATAGCTACTGTTCTTAGTATATCATCTTAGCCTTTTGCTTTATTTCTACTGTCTGATCATTAAAGGAGAGCTCATTGGCAGGGACTTGTGAATTATAACAATAGAAGTCTCCACTATGCCTCCAAATCTGAGAATATTAGCTTCTCTCTGAGCATAGATTGGATTGGAAGAATACTGTGGTTCCTTCTAGGTCTAAATTTTGGGGATTCTCTGGAGCTTTCTAAGTCCTGGTTTCTGTGAATGGCAAGAATCTCTAGGAAGATCGGGCACCAATTTGGTCACCAATATTCTTTGGATCAGCTTCATTCCCCAGTCTAGCCCTAGCCCCCCTGCTGGTTATGGCTGAGCCTGCTTCTTGGCCCCATTCCCTGGCTCTGCTCCCAAGGGAGTCATCAGCAGACAAGGCCTTTGACAGGGCAGTGATTTTGCACTTGCTTAGTATGTGCTATTTGCCAAGGGGGATGTTCCTATTATCTTTACATTACAGAACCTAATAGCCCGTTTCCCAGGAAATCTGTGAGCAATAAAAATAAGTGGGCCGTTTTATTCCTTTTTCTAAGATGGGAATCTGGAGTAAGTGAGGATAGAAGCATTTGTTTTATTGCTAGTTAAGTTGATGAGCAAGGGTGTCAGAAAAGTAGACCAAGAGATGGAAGCCAACTGGCCAATCCCCTTTCGCTAGTCTCCTCTCTTGAGGGAAGGGGCTGGTTAGATATGCTGTGACTCCAGGTGGGTTCCCCTCTCCCTTAAGGACTTTTGGTGAACTTTTCCCATGATATTCAGAAGACCACCTCTCTGTTTTATGCCCTCTCTACATAGCTGTTCCCCACTTTTCATCTCCCTCATCCCTTGCCCTAACATCATCAATCTCTGTGCTTCAGAATTTAATATTACTTAACAGTGAAAATTTAAGTCACTCTATCTCTTTTGACTAGGGCTTTCTGCATTTTAATCTCTTTTTAATTGTGGAAAGAAAGGATTATAGAACTGGAAAGAACCTTAGAGATCATGTAGTACAATCTCTTCAGTCTGTAGAACACTGAGTTCAAATGACTTGCCCAAGATTCACCTAGGTTGTCTCCTGCCATATTGGAAAGTGTTTTCAGGCATCAGGGAGAAGTCAAAAGAGACATTCCATTAGAGCAATGGAAGTCACCCCTGAAATTGTGTAGATAAATAACCAGGCAACCTAGCCTACACATGGGTCTAGTTCTACTGGGAGTAGTTAACCCAGAGAATTAGGTGTTTAGGAGCCAACATCATGGTTTCCATTCCCACATTGAAACAAATTGGCTTTGCTCTCTCTTTTGTGATCTTAGCACTTTAGAGTTGACAAAATGAAGAGAAGCCCTTTGGTATATCTGTGACCAGTGGGCATCCATCCTTTGCTAGAATACCCATAGAAATAGAGAACTGACTACCTCCCTTTCTGTACAATTCTGATCAGTATAAAGTTTGTCCTCACCCATGACTGGAATCTGCTTTTACAACTTTTATCACTTGCTCCTGACTTTGCTCTCTGGAGCCAAGCAAAACAAATTTAAACCCTTTATAACACTATAACCTTTTAAATACTTATAAACAGTTATTATGTTTCCTTCTCCCCCCCACTTCTCCAACAAGTCTTCTCTTCAGTTCCTCCAATATTAAAAACAGTCATGATAGTGATAAGCAGAATATAATGTTTTTGAGTTTGCAAACCTCTTTAAAACATTATCTCTGAATTGCTAGTTAATTTGTGAAATTATTAAATGGGTCAGATGTGTTCTTTGGGTGTTTGCTGGGAAAGACTATTATATAGCAATAGGAAAAGAAGCTATATCATTCTTCAATAAGGCACAGAGGGTGTAGGGAAAAACAGCACAGAAATTATCAAGCCAAGTGACAAAAACGGTGGGAGAGTATAGAGGTAAATGGTGTGATACACTTTGTAAATTATACTTCTTTGATTTTTGGGATAATTTGTACAATTTCCAGATTCCTTTTTGCAGTTTTGCTTCCTGCTATAGCAACATTATACTGACTACTTATAAACTTACTTATTACACTGACTAGAAAGGAGTATGAGTTTGAAAGGGATTAGAACAAAATACAATATTAATATAATCTCATTGTCTCCACAATTTTTTATGACATGGTTTTGAATCTCGTCATCATCCTGTTCTTCTTTGCATGAATACTATCTTCTCAGCATCCTTTCTAAAATGTGGTACCTAGAACTGAACACCCAATCAGATGTGCTCTGGACAGGGAAGAGTGCATTGATATTATTATCTCTCTTGTTCCAATTATCATGCCTCAATTCAACTTAGACCAAATGAATGTGTTGGAGGTCTTGTGCCATGCTATTGACTTACTTTGAACTTGGAATCCATTAAAAACCACAGATTTTTTCACTCAAAATGTTATCTAATATTTCAGATTCCTTCCAATAGAAACATAACTACATTCCTACTTCCCCTTATCAGACTGATAAAAATGAAATGAGCCAAAAACATCTTGCATGACATTTACAAATGGCACAGAATACCAAATCCTACTACTTTAACTGAAATACAATCTATGTTTCTTTCTATCCTTATTTGGTGATGTGATTTTGGTGGGTGGTGGGGTTGAGGTGAAGAAGAGGGGAGCAAAAATAAGAGGAATTAATCTTTTTCCCTTTTGTTTCTTCCCACGGTTACAACTGCATCAACAGAAGGCTCACACAAAGGGGTAATCTTGTTTTCTATTCATGGGATAGTCCTCTCACTTATATTTTAAAAACATGAAGAATTAATGGCTCCTCCATGTCATTACAAACTTCTCACTGATGAGGAACACAACACATTATTTTTAAAGATTTCACAGTTCTATTTGTAGTATGTATCTCTTCCCAGACACTTAAAATTTTAATATTTTATTTTCCAATTATATTTAAATATAGTTTAAGCATTCATTTTTGTAAAATTTTTGAATTCCAAAAATTTTCTCCTTTTCTCCCTTACCTCCTCCCCAAGACAGCAAGTAATATGATATAGGTTATACATGTACAATCATTTTGAACATATTTCCATATGAGTCATGTTGGGAAAGAAAAATCAGAACAAAAGGGGAAAAACCACAAGAAAGAAAAAACAAAACCCAAAAAAGTGAAAAGAATATGCTTTGATCTGCATTCAGTCTCTGTTCTCTGGCATTTTCCATCCAAAGTCTATTGGAAATTGTCTTGGTTCACTGTGTTGCTGAGAAGAATTAAGTCTATCATAAGTCTATCATACAATCTTTCCAGACATCTTTCAGATATAATCCTATAAGGTATCAGGGGCTTCTGAAGCCAGTCTTTCTAGATTCACTGATTGGATCTTCATTCACAACTACTCAAAGGGGTCTCTCTCTTTTTTAAATTTCAGTTTTTGGGAATTCATCTCTGTTGCTTTGTTCTCCTCAGCTTCCTTCCTCCATAAAAAATCATTATAAATTCAGACAATTATTTCTAGCATAAAATTGCTTTAATTCACTTTGAGGAATCATTCATACACAGGCTAGCAAATCATAAATAGACATCATCATTAGAAAACCTAGCATGGTCCAGTGAAACAGGTAAATCTGGCATCTCTCTTCCGTTACACGCTATTTTATCCCCAGACTAGTTTAGGAGGACTTGTTCTCCCTCTAATCCTCCTAATACTCCATCTTGTTTGTTCCATCCTCCCTAGCTACTACATATGGAATCTCTTCCCCTAATAGTAAAGTAGATAAAACACTAGAATAAGCTCATCCCATCATTGACCATCTGTGTAACTTTAGGAAACTAATTCACCTCTGGAGACCTTATTTTTCTCATCCTCAAAGAGTACTGGACCAGATCATCTCCAAAATTCCTCTCAGTTGCAAAGTTCAAAGAGTCTTCTGATTCTAGATTCTTTTCTTGCATCTATTTCTTGCATAGGTTTCTCAATTTTTCTCAATTGCTTTCCACCTTTCTGATTAGCTTACATTTTCAATAGTGTTGTTTGCAATACTTCTTTCACTGATTTAATAGTAGTATGGTTTTCAGAGTGATGGAAGATATGGTTCCATTTTATTTTATGTTGATTTAGGCACATACCAATATTGCTTTTTTTCAGTTCTGAGCACCATATGTTAGGAAGTACATTGACATGTTGGAGAGATATAGTGGAGAGAAATCAGGATGGCTCACTTTCAGAATGGGAATGCCTTAACTATAGACATCCTCTTTCCTTTTTTATTTTTGTAACACTGTTTCCTAGCATAATTTAAAAGATAGATAAATATGTATAGATAGACACATGTATGGATAAGTAGATAGATAAGTATGTACAGATAGACAGATGGGTAGATAAAAAAGATAGATAAGTATAGATAGACAGATGGATAGATAAGTATAGATAAATGGAGAGATAGGTAAATAAGTATAGACAGACAAATGGATGGATTGATGGTTGAATAGATAAATAGATATGAAGATATGTTATAGCCAGCTCTTATTGCTCATAAGAGCCAATTGTTAAATTTTCAACATTTACACCTTGGAAATTGGCAAAAGCTACAAATCAAGGTTTAATTTATGGTTTTCTTGATTGTCTAGACCAAATAAAGTGATGAAGAATGTATTAATAACAAATTAAACGTTAAAAAATTAGCATTAATTTTTTTTTAAATTTGAGTTCCTAATTCTCTTCTTCCCCCTTCTCACTCCTCTCCTATCCATTGAGAATATAATTAAAGTGATATAATATATGTGAAATCACACAAAACATAATTTCCATACTAGCTATATCACAAAAAACAAGAAAAAGAAAGCAAGAAAATTATACTTTAATTTGCACTCAGAATTCATCAATTCTCTTTCTGATGTTGAATAGTCCTTTAAAACTGACTTGGATTATTGTTTGGATCAGAGTAGCTTCACCTTTCACAGTTGATCATCATCAAAACATTACTGTCACCATGCACAATGATCTCTTAGTCCCTTTCATGTCCTTTTGCATCAATTCATGTAAGTCTTGCTTACCTGTTTTGTTTTTTTTCTGAAATCACCCCCACCCCTATTATTTCTTATAACAATAGTATGTTATCACATATGCCACAACTTGTTTGGCCATTAGCCAACTGATGGGCACCCCTTCAATTTCCAGTTCTTTGCCACCTTGAAAAGAGCTGCTATAAATATTTGTGTATATATATGTCAAAAGCCAACAACTATGAAAGACTTAAGGACTTTGATTATTATAACGACCAGCTATAATTATAAGAGTACTTGTGATAAAGAATGTGACTCATTTCCTGACAGGCGATGAACTCAAAATGCAGAATGAGACAAATACATCTGGACACAGCCAGTATAGGAATTTGTTTTGCTTACTTTACATTCTTGTTACAAAGTCTTTGTTTTTCCTTTTCCTCCTCCTCCTCCTCCTCCTCCTCCTCCTCCTCCTCCTCCTCCTCCTCCTCCTCCTCCTCCTCCTCCTCCTCCTCCTCCTCCTCCTCCTCCTCCTCCTTCTCCTCCTCCTCCTCCTTCTCCTCCTCCTCCTCCTCCTCCTCCTCCTCCTCCTCCTCCTCCTCCTCCTCCTCCTCCTCCTCCTCCTCCTCCTCCTCCTCCTCCTCCTCCTCCTCCTCCTCTTCTTCCTCTTTCTCCTCATCCTTCATCTCCTCCTTCTCTATCATTTTGGTCAGGACAACCATCCCTTTAAAGAAAGTGTTACAAGACTTAGTCTCCCTATTTTATAGGGCTTGTAATTGGGGACTAGCATTCAATTGGTATTGATGTTTTTTTTCCCTATGGAAGATGCTAAAAAGCCTATATCTAGGAGAGTCAAGGTGATAAATAATAGAAATAGCTTGGAGAAATTTTGAAGCAGGTGTAGACATTCTCTAATGTGTTCTGGTCTATTAATTATATAGTAAGTGACAGTTTCTTTGATAGACTTGAAAAACCACAACTGAGAGTGCCTGCCTTCAAAAGGCCTTCATCTACCTCAGCCCTCCCTTTTGGAAAATCTCTGCTTTTGGTCTTATTCTGTGGATGGCATTCAGTGAGCAACAATACTAGAAAGGATGAAGACTTGAACCCTTTTCCTCTGAGACTGATATGTTATCTCGTAAAAATAGTTCTTAGTCCTCTGCCTTAAAGACAATGTTTTTGTTTTAGGTGGAAAATTGGAAATTATGACCTTGTGAATTTTGAAAGGTCAGGAAAACCAACTGTTCAGTATGAACATGCTGCATTTTGCAGCCAGCCCAGCATTGATGTTCCTAGGAGTAAGAGGCGACCTTGGATCTCCTCAGAGCTGACTTTAGAATTCATTTGGCAGTGATACTACATTTGAAAATGAATCTAGTGGCATTAATACTTTGCAGAAACTGTGCTGTGTCTGAATCCCTTTCCCCAGAGACTAAGGTGGTATGGGGAGACTGTATCTCCAAGATAACAGGCATAAAGATTTGTACTTTGATTCTTTCTAAATCATTAAAGTAAATATCTAAAAGTTAATTTAGGCTAAGTAGTTAAATAAAATTGGAGTCCTAGCCACTCACTGTTGGGAAAAACACAACTGAAAGGGGATTGAAACAATATTACTTTAAAAAACTCTACTCCAAGTCTCTCGGGTATACCGTTAGAACTTTGAGGGTGAGATGTAGCAGCTTGGTTCTGAGAGTGAGCACTATATCCAGATTACAGAAGTGAATGAGTTTCTTAAAGTGAATCTAAATAAAGAGTTTAGCAACCTCAGCCCTGAGGGCCAAATTGCCCCTGATCTAAGAATGGTTTTTATAGTTTTGAATACAATTTTATTTGTAACTTTATATTGAATACATAACCTTATCAGGGAATGAAGTCAAGTCCATTGCTAAAAATTTCATCCTCTTCCCTTAAAAATAAAAAAAACAAAACAAAACTGTAACACTTGCTCTTTCCTTAGTTCCCATTCTCCATGATTTTTCATTCATCACTAATTGTCAGGGATATGATGGTAAATGTTTAATCACTGGCTCACCAAAAAGAAAACAGTTTATTCACCAACACCTTTAAAGTTTAATTTGCATCATTATCATTTTCCTCATCACTTTCTTAAATCTGAACAATTAATATAACAATAGATAACTCCTGATTTTGAGGGGTAAATGCTCATTCTGAAAATGTAGCAATCTGTATGAACTGGCTCTAGCCAAACCCGCCTACTGGCTCGATACCTGGCCATTCTATCACAGCTGGAGAATAGAAATTCATCTTAAGTGGGAGACTTGAATTAATTAAAAACTTATTATTTTTAACTTGCCTTGGACATTAACTTCTTTTAGGCTCTTTTGACTCTATCTCTTTTAATCGAAAGGTTATTCTCTCTTTGGCAGAGAATGAGTGAACAGTAATCATTTTTTATTCTCTTCTTTTCCCCAGTATTCTTTTTTTTTTTTTTTTAATCTCCACTACTCTTAAAAAAATTCAAATCCCCCTTTTGAAGTAATTCTTACTTTGTCTCATTCCAAGTTTTAGCATGCAATTCAGGATATTATTCTATATTTTAAAGAATATTACTCAATCTTGGAGAAGCCTAACTCCTATGAGAAAGGATCATACATGTTCATTTTCCTTCTTCATTAGCTATCCTTGCTTCCATTTTCTGTAGTCTAATTATACATTTAGGTTGTTGATTTGTGAGTTCCCAGCATTTCCACCAGAGACACCAGTTCCTTGATAGTGAGAATCAGATCCAGAATAACATGATGATGAGAATTTATATTTCCCTTCTCATTTTAATTCCATGTTATCAAAACTATATAATTACAACATAATAAGTGTTTGAATGTATGGGTGCCAAGGGAAGAGATCTAAGAATAAAATATTCCTTAGAGATAGAGACAACAAACCCAAAATCTAAACACTGGATTTCATATTTAATATCTGAGCAATACTTCTAGAACAGACTAGGGCCTAAGAATCAGGAGAAAATGTGCCTTGTCTCATGGCACTGGAAAACCTATCTGAGCCATTCAAACAGTGAGACTGAGGTGAATATCCAACCAGTGTACAGGTGGGGCAGACCCAGAAGAACAACTTAATACCACCTGGTGACTCACTCAGACAATTCACTCTGCAATATTTCAAACTGCTTGGCTGGGTGTTTATTTTAAGACAACATATAAAAGCCAATAGTTTACACAAACACCAAGAAGTCAAATCATTGCAAAGGAATTTGACATTACGTGATGGTTAAATTCTAAAGTAAACACGAAGGAGAAAATCATATACAATCAAAATTACCCTTTCTCAAATTCCTTAAATTGTTTACTCTGTCTCTGGTGTTTTGAACTGTCCCCTCTCCATTTTAAGAGGTGCCAGGGGTTGGTGGGAAATTAACAGTGCCAGGGTCCATTGGAAGAGGTGCCATCCCTGGATCAAAAGTATATGTTCATTGAATAGAATTATGAAATAAAAGATGGAATTTCCTGTGTTATTAAACTCTCTCTCTCTCTGTCTCTGTCTCTCTCTGTCTCTCTCTCTCTGTCTCTGTCTCTCTCTGTCTCTGTCTCTCTCTGTCTCTGTCTCTCTCTGTCTCTCTGTCTCTGTCTCTGTCTCTCTCTGTCTCTGTCTCTCTCTGTCTCTCTGTCTCTCTGTCTCTGTCTCTGTCTCTCTCTGTCTCTGTCTCTCTCTGTCTCTGTCTCTGTCTCTCTGTCTCTGTCTCTGTCTCTCTCTGTCTCTGTCTCTCTGTCTCTCTCTGTCTCTGTCTCTCTGTCTCTCTGTCTCTCTCTGTCTCTTTCTCTTTCTCTCTCCCTCCCCCCTCTATTTCTCCTTCCATTTTTCTCTCTATTTCTATCTCTTGTCTTTTGTCTTTCCCTCCTC
Source organism: Sminthopsis crassicaudata (assembly GCF_048593235.1). Classification (NCBI taxonomy): domain Eukaryota; kingdom Metazoa; phylum Chordata; class Mammalia; order Dasyuromorphia; family Dasyuridae; genus Sminthopsis; species Sminthopsis crassicaudata. The sequence continues at coordinate 428,261,083 of NC_133620.1, forward strand.
TCTATTTCTATTTCTGTCTCTCATTTTTCAGTTCTTCATGTAATTTAAATGCGTATGTGGCATGACTTTACTCAGCCCAACTAAATATATCTTTAGATTTTTAAATTGTATATATTTATCTCAAATGTTGGATAGTAACAAGGTTATGAAAATGTGGATTTTTCTTATTTTTCTTAGTTAGTAGGCACTGATCTCCACTTACTTCTTTTCAGGTGATGAGAAGGCAAGTGTTGGTAGACCCATACTTGCTTTGGCAATTATATGCTCCATCCAGAACCAGGAGGCACTAAGGAGAAATACTAAACTTTCTATGGTTGTCAAGAGGTGGTACTTTCTCTTGCCTGGTTCTGTCCCTTTTTAGGAAGCAATGCTTATATTAATGAATAATGCTAATATTAATTGGGATCATTATGGATGTTTTCAACTTGATTCTTTCCAGTTAAACTTAGTACTATTCACTGGACAGCTCCACCCACTTGTCTTTTCTAGCATATTTTAACGAATTCAGATTCATGCAGGCATGGAATAATTGGGCTGGACCATGTAGAATGCTTGACTTTGCCATAAATGTGAAAGGCATAAATCCAAATGTTATCTGTGGGGATAACTGGGGAAATTGAGAGGCATAGTACTTAACTGGCTTTTGTGGTCTAGATTCAGAGGCTAAGCCCTTCTCCTGTCATGTCATATCAAGCCTTTCCTGTCCCACTACTAGCTTTCCCAATGTGTCCTTGCCCTGAGGTGTAACTTCCTTCTCTATCACATACATTTCCATCATAGAAAAACAGCTCCCAGGTCATTTCTACTCAAGCTTCTTAGCTCTTTTCATAAGATAATTAATAATAATAGCTAACATTTATATAGTGCCCACTTTAGTCCAGGTACTATTATTCTAAGTACTTTATAAATATTATCTCATTTGTTTCTCCCCCAAACAGGGAGGTAGGTGGTATCATTAGCCATCTTACAGATGAGGATACTGAAAAAACACAGGCAAAGTGACTTGACCAGAGTCACATAGCCAGTAAATGCCTATCTAAAGCCGTATATAAACTCAGGTTTTCCTGACTTCAGATTCAGGACTCTCTCCATTTTACTATTTGGTGGCCTCTGCTGAGACAATAGAGCTATGTGGAAAGCTATCTGGCTTATTACTTTCTAACCCCATGTAGAGAGAGAGGAAACTCCTCAAGAGAAGCCACATGTAATGATATGCTAGTAAACGTTTAACAACCGCTTTTCTAGGGGGAAAATGCACACATACCATACTTTTAAATTTAATCTGCATTATCAACATTTTTCTCCATCATTTTCTTAAGTCTAAACAATAAACAAAATACAACTCAAGCTCTGATTTGTAGTGTTTGCAAGTTTCCATTATAAATGCTCATGCTGAAATTTTAACAACAGGCTCTCTGGAGCCTAGAGACAGTGGAAGTTGGCTTCAGTACACTTATGGCTGTATTACCCTCTACTACCCTTTGGCATGAGGAGAAACAGAGAAATAAAACATAAACCTTGTTGGGAGAAGAAGCTTGATTTTGCTAAAAGACTTCACTGGATAAAGAAGAACTCTGCTATTTGAAGAGCAGGCTGAAAAAAAAGGCTGAATTGCATTATTGCTCTCTATAATTTGAGAAGGATCTACTATTCAGAAGCCAAGAGCATATCTGAGAAGCCAGGCAGTTCTCCAGATTAAGGAACTGCTTGCTGCTAAAAGAGCATAACTTTTTTTCAGCACCAAGCCAAGGGTGGCTGGATGCTAAAAGAGTTTGTCGTTGCTTCAGCATTAGCAAAGAAGTGGTTTTGCCTAGCAAGTGGTATGTGTTAACAAACTGCTATCATCTAAAGAAACCCCTAAATTTATTTTTGCTGAGGCATTTGGGGTTAAGTGACTTGCCCAGGGTCAGACAACTAAGAAGTACTAAGCGTCTGAGGCTGATTTGAACTCAGGTCCTCCTGACTTCAAGGCTGGCACTCTACTGTGCCATCTAGCTACCCCAGAAACCCCTAAAAATTTAAGAATAGAAATGAAAATACCCCCTCTCTAGAACATCAAGATCTATTATTCAAGATTTGTGAGTTTCCCTCAACACATCGGTTTTCTTACTCATGTGCTTCCCTGCTAGCTTTCTGTATGTGCCCACTTTCCCTTCACTAATGAACTATTAGGGGGAGAGAGTATGGACCAGTTTTATGGATGGACTAGAATGCTTTGATTATTCCTCCTCTTATTGTCCATTAAGTGAAGTTAATCTTCTTGCTCTTAACTCCTGCTAAGACTTTATGATTAAGTTTTTGCTTTATTGTTAAGTAAATATTTAATGTTTAAGAGTCAATAATATCAGAGTGATTGATTTTGTGTAAATACAAAGCATGACGGTGGGGGCTCAGAATTAAAGGTGAATAGTAAGAGTATCACACACACACAAAAGTAAACCTAGAACACTGAATAATACAGTGGCTATGGCCAGCTTTCCATCCTCAGCGGCCAAATTGGAGTTGAGAGGGAAGAACAGGAGGACAGGTACAATGCCAGATGCCATGGAAATGGATTATACTGCCTGCTTAGGTGAGTTTGTTGTTATAACTAGAGAATCTGTAAAACATGAAACAGTAGCCTTTCACCCTTATTTTGAAACTTTGTAGAAACTGCTGAAAAAAAAAAAGAGGTTTCATTTTCAGCACTGACCTTTATTGTCTGCTGTCTGTGCAGCTCACAGTTCTGGTATCTTGCAAGTCAGCCCTGAGCATCTTTCAGATGCAGCAGCCTCCTAATGGTGGCCATCTCCTGCAACAGCATCCCTAAAGGAAGTCCCAGCTTCTGGAAAGTGAGTGCTACCAGGGTTGATGACCTAGACTCACTGAGAGACACAGAGCACAAAAGGCTAAAAGAGACTTTAAGCATTCTCTGGTATTTTGTTTGATTTGGAATATTTGTCATAAAGTTTTCAGCCTTTTCTTTTTCATCGGTGAAAGGAAATAAGAAAAGAGAAAGCAAATGGTTTTTAATTGAAAAATAATACAAAAGAAGCAGGTTTAAATTTTTTTTCTTTTTTAGAAATTTTAGGTCTAAGCTCAGACTTGCCAAAGCAAGCTCATGGTTTCACTATCACATGCATGTAGCTGCTGTGGAGAATCAGGGAGAAGGGAAACTTTGCCGGATGTCCTAGGAAGAGCTGGCCCTGGCTGTGTCCCAATAAAGAGGCTCCACCTTTTAAAAGAGGCCAGAAACTTCACTTCTTTTTGCTTTTAGCTTACAGAATGGATAGCTTTTCCACCCATCTTTGACACAACCTCTAGTCACAAGGAGGACCAACCAGAAGTTGCTGGCAAGGGGTCAGAATATGTGACCCACCAGAAGGAGTCAGGGTTTATCCTCAGCCTGGTTACACTATAATTAGATAAGTTCCCTTTACATGAGATCAATGTCTCTGTCTCTTGAATCCAGCCATGCCTCTGATTCCATTTGGAATCTCGGCTTCTACGGCTTTGGAGCCTGGAGTCCATTATGTGTCCAGGACATTCCCTGGGACTCTATGACCTGGCCATGTCCTAGTCCCCACAAGCTTTTGTTGTCCAGTAAAGGCAAAGGCCTCAGCCTAATCAATTTTGGCATATCTATGTGTCAGAGAGAAAGGAGGTAGAGGGACAGAGACACAGAGAGACAGGAAGCATGCAGCAGCATGACACAGCAGAAAGAACATCAGACTGGGAGACAGAGACTCTGGGTTCAAGTCCTGACTCTGCCCCTTGCAGAGCTGGGGATAGAGTGGAAATCATTCTGCGGGGGGTGGAGCAAAGGCCAGACAGCCTCCCTGACTCAGGCAAGACTCCTGCTGCTCCCTACACCACTTCTGGGTGGGGATCGAGGTGTCTGATGTGGAGCTCAGACTGCAGAGCCAGCTGTCAGCCAGCAGGCACTCTGGGTGTTGGGATGAAGTGAGAAAATTGAAACAGAAATGAGATCCGAAAGCCCACAGCAGATGGTGCTCCCAGACAAGTCTGCTTCTCTCTCTGCTCCTCACATCCCTTGTCTCCTTCCCTCCCTCTTCTCCTTATTTTGGGGTCACCCCTTCTCCCCTTTTTCTATTGTCTTTGCTCCCCCCATCTGTCTTATTTTACTTAATCACAGCCATACGAGATACAGCATTAAGCTATGAACGAAAGCTTGTCTGTTTCTGGTCTGTTTATGTCTCTGTCTCTGTGTCTGTTTCTCTCTTTGTTTCTGTCTGTCTGTCTCCGTCTCCATCTGTCTCTCTCTAGTAAGTGTGCTTCTCTGTGTGTATCTCTGTCTTTGTCTATCTCTCTCTAGTGTGTCTGTGTCTTTGTCTCTCTTTAGTAAGAATGTCTGTCTGTCTGTTTTTGTGTCTGTCTCCCTCTAGTAAATGAGTATATCTCTGTCTGTGTCTCTCTCTGCTTATTTCTGTCCCCCTGTCTCTGTCTCTGTCTCTCTTCTGTTGATTTTTTTTTGTTTCTCCCTGTCTTCCCCTCTCTCATCTCTTCTTGTCTTAGCCTCTTCCTCCTCCTAGTGGCTGGTCCTCCGGGCCACCAGGGCAGACTATAAAATCTGAATATTTTGTTGCTACAATGGCAATACCCCAATAAGCTGAAATTTTACTGAAATGACTATTGTGGATACACAGCTTCCCTCTGTTTCTTCTTCCTTCTTTGGGTATAGAACCATAGGTATAAAGCTGAAAGGGACCTTAGATATCATCTAGGCCAAATCTTTCATTTTACAGATAAGGAAACTAAGGCCAGATGGGGTATTTTCTGCTAGGTTACTCGGGTAGCAAGTAGCAGAGCCTGGATTTGAGAATCTGTCTCCAAATCTGATGTTCTTTCTGCTGCAGGCTTCCTATCTATCTGTCCCTGTATCTACTTCCTTTCTCTCTGGCCCACAGATATGCCCAATACAGAGGCAGACACAGCATCCGCCCACAGGGACACAAGCTCCCTTTGGAGACAATCTCCAGAAGAAGGGAAGCATGCCCCTTCAGACAGGCTTGTGTGCATGTGCCAGCAGCAGTACCTGGGAGAAACAAGCAAGCTGGCCACTCCCTGCCTCCCTCCCTACCCCTGCAGCAGAATCTGGCTGTTGGGCCTTTGCCACGTCCTCCCATCCCACCTGCTCAGCTCTCTGCAGCCTCCTAGTATCCTTTCCTGCCTTTCCAATCTCACCCCATTCTGAAGGGCTGTAAATCTTTCTCTGGTCCTCAAAAGTATAACTGGAGTAGAGCCCAAGGAAGACTGGAGCCCCCAGAATGTATCTTTAGTCCCCATCCTCCCCGGACTGCTTCTCCCATCATGCTGATTTAAGTGGTTTCTTCCCTGCCCTTTGCAGCCCCCACCACTCTTATAGCCTCCTCCTTCTCCTCCCTGGGTGGTAATCAATCTCCAGCTAACCACTGTTCAGTCCTGGTTGTAAACCAGTCATGGTTAATGGCAGTTGGGGGAGGAGAGGGCCCATCTTCATATTCTGAACAGCTTTAGCTTTAGATTACTTTGTCTTTGCAGGCCCCTCCCCAAGTGACTATCTCCCTCTTTCCCTTCAGCAGCACCTCTCCAGTTCCTCCTTGATCCTTATTCCCTTTGAGAGGTCACAAGTTACCCTGGACAGGGAGATTTGTTTATAGACCTCAAGACCCAGGAACAAAGCTGCTTTCAATCAGAGAAGGAGGGATTGAGAACAATTAAGCCAGGGGGATTCTTCCCCAGAGAGGCCCCCAACCCATGCCCCTCCTTTCCCCTTCTTTTTTTCCCTTCCTTCCTTTCCTTCCCATCAAGGGACCTAACAGCAGGAATACTCTTGCTGCAAAACTGCCTTGGTCTAGGTCAGCAAGAAAGACCCCTGGATTCAGTAATTAGGTAGGAACATAGAGATGAAATTCTCTTTTCTTCAATCACCAGACTGCTTTTCCAAACTTTCACTTTTAAGGAAAAAATGAAGAGCAGGGCAGGGGCCTTCTCTGGTCCCAAAGTTGGGTAGGGGTGAAAGAGTTGGGAAAGGATCAGGATGAAAATTGCAGGGGCCATCTCTAACTGGCACCCTTTTGCAGCCCAATGGGGGAAAGGAAATCTTTGTTCTCTCTGATTCAAAAATCATAGATTTAGAACAGGGAGCTTAATGTGCATTTCATACCTGTGAACTAATCATCTTCCATACCTGGGATGTACCTCCTCCTTCACCTTTCTTCTTAGAAGAACCCCAATGCAGCTTAAGAGTCAGCCCAAGTCACACATCTTTTGAAAATTCATTTTGTACCTGTATATGTGCTGCCCTTCTCCCTAGCAGAATAGCAAAACAAAATACAAAGAAGGAAATAATTCCTGCCCTCAAGGAGCTTTATCTTCTAATGAGATATGGAGAGAGACAGAGACAGAGGCACAGAGACACAGACATACAGAGACAGACAGAGAGACAAGAGACAGATAGTCAGAGATAGACAGAGAGAGACAAGAGACAGAGATACAAGAGACAGATAGTCAGAGATAGAGAGACAGAGAGACAGAGACAGAGACAGAAAGAGATACAATATTCATCATCTCATTTCAGTCCTGACTTTTTTTTATCTCTCCTCTCCCCACCCCACCCCCCTTTTTTTATTTGGTAAAGTTACTGGAATGGTTTGCCATTTCCTTCTCCAGCTCATGATGAAGAAATTGAGGCAAACAGGGTTAAGTAACTCGCCCAGAGTCACACAGCTAGCAAGTTTCTGAGACTGGATTTGAACTCAGGAAGATAAGCTCTAGCCCACCACTCTATTTACCGTGTCACTTAGCTGTCCTGTTTGCACACACACATACACACAGAGACATGCATGTGTGTATATGTATACAAAATACATCAAAAGACTACATACAAAGTATAGTTAAGTCCAAAGTAATAAGGGAAGGAGCTCAGAAATATGTGGCAGGATTGAAGGAAAGATTTCATGTGAAAGGCAATACTTGAGTCACAGAGGGATTCTGTGAGGCAAAACTGAAGATGGTGCACATGGGGGATGGCCTGGCCAATGCAAAAGCACCCAGGTGGGAGTTGAAGTATTAAGCGGTTTGCTTACAGTCTCACAAGGAGCAAATATGGCAGCTGGCATTTGGACCCAGATGCTCTGACTGCAAATCCCAGGTTCCTTCCGATGATTTTCCACAGCTTGTTCAAGTTTGACGTAAACATGTTCATCTTCATCAAAGTGAGTTCTTTTCCAACTGTTCCCTTTCCCTTCTTTCTGCTGGCCATCTGGGTTCCAGACCTTTTCCCATTTTCCACAGACAGAGGATAGGAATTGTATTTCTTTCTTTTTTCCCTGCTATCTCCCCAGAGGGCTCAGAAACTAAGTTTGGATTCATCTTAGTGTTAGTAACTCCTACTGTTATTAACCTTTTTCTGTGATCCTCTTTCTGATCTTTTAATGTTAGTATTTCTCCAGAGGCCCCGTTCTTGACCCTCTTTTCTCTTGATACTCAGTCTCTAAATGCACATACACACACACACACACACACACACACACACATACACACCCCACAGCAACATTTACTAAGGACCTGTTATGTTCCTAGCACTGTGCTAGGCACTGAGAAAAAGTAAGAGTGTCTGTCCTCTGGAAGCTTACAATCTTTCGAGGGGAGAGAATGTGGACCACATGTATCCTATACAATATATGCAAAATTAGATATAAATGACTTTTAAGGGAGAGGGCAGGTAGACAGATTAAAAACATATTCATGTGACATGTGCTTGAACTAAGGCTTGAAGGAACTAGGAATTCTAAGGGAGCAGGAGAGAGAAGGAAGTCTATTCCAAGAATGGAACCAACTTTTGTTAAGGACCTGGAAATAGGAGATAAGAGTATAAGGAATGGAAAGGAGGACAGTTTGGTGTGTGTGTGTGTGTGTGTGTGTGTGTGTGTGTGTGTGTGTGTAACAGTGTGTAAAAAAGTAGATTAGGACCAAATTGCAAGCAGAGGAATTGAAAGTCCATTCCGTAAATCAGAGGGAGCTGCTATAGTTTGTTGTTACTGGAGTGTGGGGAAACAGAGAATAAACAATGCTAAATGACTTGCCCAGAGTCACAAATAGGTGCTTAAGACCATATTTGAACTCAGGTCCTTTTGACTTGAGGGTTGGCACTCTTCCCACTGCATCACTTAGCTCCCAAGGTCACAGCTATACTGTAAGAGACTCATTTGGGAAGCTAGCCAGGAAGAGAGATTGAAGAAAGTAGAGGTCTGAAGCAGTGAGACCAATTAGAAGACTGTTACAAAAATGCAGGGAAGAGACAATGAAAGTCTGAGTGAAATTGTGTGAATGGGGAGACAGGGAAAAGTTTTAAGGGATGTCAAGGGATACAAATGATAAGATCTAGAAAACTATTTGGATACATAAAGCCATTCACTCCTGCTGCTTCTATCATCACCTCAGCAAGCAACCCCCAAATCTGTCTCTCTCGTCCTGACTTCTCTTATAAACTCCAGATTTTCATCTTCAACTTCACTTTGCAAATGCTTGCAAAGCAGTTGGGAGCATGGGGTTTTCTTGGCAAAGATATTGGAGGGTTTTTCTATTTCCTTTCCCAGCTTGTTTGGCAGATGAGGAAACTGAAACAAATTGGCTTAAATAACTTGTCCACGGTCACACAACTAGTGTCTAAGGCTGGATTTGAACTCAGAAGATTAGTCTTTCTGATTGCAGATCTGGGATTCTCTATGCATTATAGCGTCACCTAGCTGCCCCAGACACCACAAACTCAACATGAAAGAGGCAGCCCAGTATTATCAGGGACAGATGTGGATTTGAACTAGCTCTGTACTAGCTGTATCATCTTAAATCACTGCCTAACTCTGGATCTCAGTTTCCTCCTCTGTAAAATGAGGAGGTTGGGTTAGATGATGTCTAAGGTCCTTTCTGGCTCTAGATCCTGTGATCCTATGAGTCTGATTTTTTTTAACACCAAAGAAGGGGCTCCGAATGCCTGAAACCCCCAAGTCCCAGAACGGTCTTGAGGAAGGCATCTTCTCAGGCTTCACATAAATGTGAGAGCAATTGCAGTGACATTTAGTGAGTTTCCATTTTGGTTTTAAAGTGCCCTGTGCATTGGGCTAGGAGGGTTACAAAGGAAGCAGAAGGCATTTTACCTCCATCTGGTTGGGGGGATGGGAGACAGAAGCCAGACATGAGCCAGACACATGAAACTGCTGAAGAACACACCAACTGAGCAGAGGCTTAAATGAGTGCCAGTGGATGTGGGGTGTGAACTGAAGACCAGGAGGCAAACTGGGAAATGGGGAGACTCATGCCTGCACAGAAAGTACTGGAGTCTAGTTCATCCAAGGCCATGGGGCAAGTAATGGGCAAGTGATTTCCTCTCTGAAATGAAGGACGTTGTTGGACCAGATCATAGGATCACAGATCTAAGGCTGGAAAAGATTTCAGAAGGAAACTGGCCTGTTCAAACCGCTCCTGTTACCCAGAAAGCCAATCAGGTCCAATCACTGACTTGGAGGTTAGAGTATAAATCTCAGAGGCAGGTTTTGAACTTGCAGCCACTAATCTTTCCATTTTTCTTAAAAACCCCTTCTTGTTCTATATAGTCTGCAAGAACTTTTGTTGGTTCAGGAAAGAGTTGAGATCAGGTTTTTATTTATTTTTTTTGGAGATGACTGGGGTAGGTGACTTGCCCAGGACCATACAGGACCACACTTTCAGTGACTGGATTCGAATCGGATCCTTCTGACTCCTGAGCCTGTATTCTATCCAAGGTAAACCTTTTAAAGGATGATTCCTGGGAGAGTCCTCTGAGGTTTCTCTGATCTATTCCCTTTATTTCTTTGCACAACGGTCTCATGACTTACCAAGACAGTCCAATTTTATACTATAACCCTGACCTGGAAGGGACCTCATAAAGGCAGTTCTGAGCCTCCTATTTTACATAGGAGAAATTTGAGGCTCACCAGAGTTAAATGTTTTGCTGGAGATCACATAGGCAGTGATCATCAGAGGAAAGATTTGAACTCAGCTTCTTGGGCTTTAAAGCCAGCACACTTTCCATCATATCACATAGGTCTTCCTCCAGTCGTCATTGAGAGTTCTCCCTTAGCATAATCGTGAAAGCACTGAAGCCTTTCTTCCTTAAGTTTTCTTTCTGTGCTTTCTTCCTTCTTCCCAATGTCCTCCCCACCCCAACTAGCCAAATCTTCCACCCCCAAAGGATACTAGATGTCATTTATACTTTGCTCTGAACTAAAGATGCTTTATTATTTTCCCTAAGGGCATTTATTATTTTTATGTTTCTTTAAGGCAATGAAAGACTATTCTGGGTTAAAAGCATTAACGAACAAATGGGAATTGCATTTAATTCCTTAAATATTATTCAATTTAATAAGCATTTATTAAGCTCTATCTTGAGCTAGATGCTGTGGCTGGAGGCATGAAATTCTAATCATAACCTATACTTAAATGGTACTTTAAAGTTGTGCCTTATACTTTATAGCTGGAATAGATGTGGTGTTCAGGAGGACTAGCAGCTCTGACATAAGGGCTACCTGAACCCTTTTTAGGGCTACTCATGTATCTTTAGTGTCCATCTTTCACCCACCTTTCACCAAGTAGCTGTAGCATTCAAAAGGCTAAATCTTGGTAAAACTGTCTCTACAGATGGGTTAAATTAGGTTGAGCATAACGGAATCTCCCGCTTTCTTTTGTTTTTCTTTTCACTGTTCTCTCCCTCCCCTCCTCTCTCTTTCCTTCCCTTTTTCTCTTTTCTCCCTCCTCCTCCCCAGCCCTTCTCTGCCTTTGTTTTCCCTTCTCTTCTCCCTCTTTTCTCCTCCTTTTCTCTGTTCTTCCTGAGGGAGGAATGAGTCTGCAGGAGTAGTAGAGATCAACAATTAGCATCAGCAGGAACCTCCACCTTACCCCCACCCACTTCAAATCCATCAGTGAGTTAGGGGGATGTCTATCTCAAGCATGTAAAGATTCTCTAGGTGGAATGGATGAATGAGAACAATTTATTGCAATGGCCAGGAAGGTGGCCGAAAAAGGTGCTGTAGAATCCTTTGAGCTTGGTCAAACACAAATGATGCCAAGATCGTCCGCTGCATCCTAGACTATCACCATTTGTCTTGACTTTTATCTTGCAACTGGATTTTGATAATTCTGGAAGAAGGAGTAATGTTGAAGACTTTATGCAACTGTGCCTCACTTAAATCCAAATCACTCATGAGTCAAGACATCAGCTATGATATCATTGGTCGTCTTCAAAAACAAGTGACAAACAACAACTTCATAGTTACAAAGTATGTCCAATGGAAAGGAGTACTACAAATCAAGAGTACTGGGTTTCCAGAGTATGAGTACCTGTAAATCTTTTATGAGCCTCAGTTTCTTTCTTTCTTTCTTTCTTTCTTTCTTTCTTTCTTTCTTTCTTTCTTTCTTTCTTTCTTTCTTTCTTTCTTTCTTTCTTTCTTTCTTTCTTTCTTTCTTTCTTTTTTTTTTTTCCTTAAGCAATTGGGGTTAAGTGACTTGCCCAGGTTCACACAGCTAGGAAATATTAAGTGTCTGAGACCAGATTTGAACTCAGGTCCTCCTGACTTCAGAACTGGTGTTCTATCCACTGGGCCACCTAGCTGCCCCTCCTCAGTTTCTTTGCAAAGTAGGGATGATTACACAATTTGCCTCACAAGGATTTTGTTAGGAAGACACTGGGCAAAAGTAAAAGTGCTTTAGGAATGTGAATTGCTTTTATTATTACTAGCATGGTGAAGCAAGGTAGGTGAATAGAACAGTGGTCTTAGAGTCAAAGTCCCATGTTCAAATCTGCTCTCAGATACTGTGTGATCCTGAGCAAGTCACTTTATTTGTGTTTGCCTCAGTTTCCTCAGCTGTAAAATGTTCATAATAATTGCACCTACTTCAGGGTTGTTGTGATGATTAAACAAGATAATATTAATAAAGTGCCTGGCACACAATAAGAGCTAGATAAATAGGTATTCTCTTCCCTATTAAAAACTTCAGTTTAAATCCCAGCTTTGTCAGTAAGGGGGAAGAGAGGTAAGGATGAAGGGGATAGAATTTGGAACTCAAAACTTTTTTTAAATGTTAAAAAATTTAACATGTAATTGGGGAAAAATAAAATGTTATTTTTTAAAGAAAGAATAAATACAATCTTGGACACTTCAGATCAGGGTGATCTCATAAAAATATCTTTATCTCCTTGGGTTTCCTCATCTCTAAAATGAAGGAATTGAATTAAATGGTCTCAAGATTCCTTCCAACTCTACAATTGAATATGAGGTTATGTAATGATTATTATTTCATTTGATCTTTGTAATAGCCCTAGGAAGGAGACATTGGGAATATTCTTCTCTCTTTTTGATGGAAATGGACCCTTATAAAGTTTAAGAACCTTGTTCAAGGTCACTAAACAGTTCAGGAGTCCAAGAGATGTTCCAACCCAAATTTTCTGCCTCAAAGTCAGCTCCTCATTGCAACAAAGTTCTCCTTCCTTTTGACAGAGCATTGGCTAACAGATTTGTAGCTGGAAGGAATTTTAAAGGGAGAGAGATACAGATGAAGAAATTCTAGATTTGGCTTTTATAGGGAGGGAGTACAGAAGGAAAGGCAGAGAACTATTAGATAAGAGAGAGATGGGGAGGAGAGGGAAAGGGAAAGCAGAAAAGGGGAGGAGACTAGCAGGGTAGAGGAAATCAATCCTCTGCTGCTGCTTAGAGAATGTGATTCAATCTTCAGCGGCAAGGTGAAGACCATAGGGAATATAGTTATGGGGAGTGCTTTTCAAATGCCCATTCACAATCCAATTTAATACTTTGGTGTGGGAAGACTAGCACTAATCATGGAAAGATCCCCCAATCTCCCTTCCTCTCCCCCTTTCTTTTGTTTTTCCTGTCACTGTTCTCTCCCTCCTCTCCTGTCTCCTTCCTTTTATCTCTTTTCTCCCTCCTCCTCCTCAGCCCTTCTTTGCCTTTGTTTTCCCTTCTCTTCTCCCTCTTTTCTCCTCCTTTTCTCTGCTCTTCCTGAGGGAGGAATGATCTGGCAGCCTGCAGGAATAGTAGAGAGCAACAATTAGCATCAGCAGGAACCTCCACCTTATCCCCACCAGTTGCAGTATCTGGGGAGCCTCCCTTGGGGTCTTGTTAAAAGAAACAGTAACCACAGTGGGAAAGACAATAGAAACAATATAGCAAGGGAAGACCTGGTTTCAGGTGAGAGATGATTCCCATTTGAGCCTGGCAGCAGTCAGCCTTCAGCAGACTCTATCTGCCCTCCCTTGTTTTGATATCGACACCCCCTAGGAATTGTCTTGGAGGAAATGCTCCCAGCAGGAAGGAAGGAAACAGCACTAGCAACTGAAGGCTAGATCAACATTGTGATGAGCTCACTTGTCTTTGAGGCTGGAAACTCTAGAAGGTATTACTGTATGTGTAAAGTATGTCTGCTGCTGTTAAGATGGTAAGATAGATCTTGGGGGGCACCTCCTTGAGGTGAATGACTGGTCAACTTGTCAACAAAGGGAAATGTGGGGCAGAAGAGAAATGTTCATTGGAGCCATAGAGCATCTGCCTTAAAATCAGAGTTAAAATTAGAGGAAAGGGATCATAGAATTATAGATTTAGAATTAGAAGGGTCTACAGAGATCATTTACTATAACCCCTTCTTTTACAGAAAGGGAAACTGAGGCCTGACAGGGAAAATGACTTGTCAATGTCACAAAAGGGTAGTGAACAGAGCTGGACTTCGGAGAGAGGACCTCTGAAGTCAAGTTCAGTACTCTTTCCACTGTCTTTCCATTTTTTACTGTCTTTCCAACATTCTGGAAGCATGAAATTGGTAGGAGGCATGAGAAACTTTGAAATCATTAAAAAAAATCCTTAAGTGTCTAACATCCAAGGCACTTTGTCAAAATTTAATCAAGAGTTGTCTCTTGGTTTAAAATTATAGTCATTTATAATTACAGGGATAAAATCCAAGTTGGACTGAGACTGTAGTTAGAGGTTATAGCTTCCAGCATATTCTACCAGTTCAAGTTTTTTCCTAGCAAACTGGCCTACTCCATTCAGTGTCTCCAATCTCACTTCAATCACACACCATCACTAAGAAATACTGAATTTTACCCAAGACGTAGAAATGAGATAGGAAAGGCATGCTTTATTGAAGGAGGCTGTGTATTCCCTCTGTGCTTCAGAGTCCAACATCTCCACATTTCATGGTCTTTCTCATGCCTTCACTGACATCCCAACTCAATATCCATCCCTATGTCTACCTGCTTTACTTTTCCTTACCCCACTGAGTCACAGAACTTCGGGGGAATGGATTTTTCCCATTCTTAGAACAACTGGGCCCATGGCTAGACAGTCCTCTGTGCTTCCCAGTAAAAGACTTCCTAGTTGTGCTTCTACCTATTTTAGACTTGGGAGTTTCTTCCTGGAATTACACCAATTCCAAGATCTAGAACTTTGAAATTTCATTCTCTGATCACAAACTTCTAGCTATATACTTCTCTCACATGAGTCTTTTTCACGACTTCAATTGTTCCTACAACCTTGTGCCTCAATAGCTTCATATATATATATATATATATATATACATATATATATATATACACACACACACATATATATATATATATATACATATATACTATATATACCTACACACACACACACACACACACACACACACACACACACACACACATATATATATATATATATATATATATATATATACGAAATGGAGCTTGTTATATTTCTCCCTAACCCTGATCTTCCTTCTTCCTTCTGACTTCAACATTTCTAAAATGGACTATTGCGATAGTCTTTGATACTCTACTCCTTTTCATCTCAGATGGGTCCTTCATACCACCTCCAGAGTAATTCTCTCATTCATAGATCTGGCCATCAGTTCTTGGCTTATAACATCTTTAGTGGATTCTTCTAATTTACCAAATAGAGTCAGCTGCTCTTCCTGGCATTCAAGGCTCTCCACAATTTATTGCCTTTTTTACCTATCTCTTATTATCTCCTCCATGCACTCTAGGCTAGCCATACTTTCTTTACCAGATACATACTGCACTTTCACAACTTGGTACCTTTGCTCATATTTTCCCCTTTGACAGGAATACTTTCATTCCCCCCTCCTTTGTTTATAGAACCACTATCTCTCTTTCAAAGCTACACCCAAATGCTATCTCCTCCTCATCCTTCACCTCCCATTCCCCCAACATATACATACACACCTTCCCCCTCAGAATTCACATCACATTGTGCTTTGTAATTCTCTAATGTGCCTGAAGTAGGATTTGAATTCAGATCTTTCTGACTCTGGGTCCAGCTCTCCCTGAACTGTGGTACCACTTAGCTGCCTTTTATCCTCCTTTCAGACTGTAAACTACATGAGGGCAGGTAACCTGACTTGGCTGGGCTTGATATTTCCCTCTACCCTTAGTGTTCCACATGGGGTAAGTGCTTGATAAAAGTTGGCTTTGTAGAGCTGAGTTTCATCTAAGTGAAGGTGAGTGAAGAACTCATTTTATCTGTATTTGAGGATTATACCGAGCAGCTGACCCAGACAGAGATGGATCAAGGGAGAAAATATCTCCCTTGACAAGGTCAGGCAGGGCTAGCTGAAGATGAGAATGTCTTCATAATTGGACAGTTCCAAGCCTCTGCACATTATTTTTTATTTATTTTGCTTTTTCTTGTAATAACTGTAAAGTCACCTTATTTGTGAGAAAAGCAATTACCATAATCCTTAGCTGTATGGCTGTGAATCACAGGGAAACCACCTTCTGTAGAGAAATGACATTGCAGAGGACTGGGAGGACTACAAAAAGCCTCTTGATGGGCATAAATAGGCTATAGGATGGTGTCAACACTGACTTGCCAGCAAGATGTGCCATAAAAACAAAAGCACCCAGGAAATGTATGATTAGAAAGAGGAGGTGAGATCATGAGATCAGAGAGATGGATGCTTTGAATTCTGTTGCAATGAGACCCATGAAATCCAGCATGGAAAGGAGATCTTTGATTGCAGGTTTATGGGAGGTCAGTACATCCAGGTTGCTGTTATTTATACCACTGAGGTGGCCCAAAAGCCTTAAAGCTGTTTTATGCTTTTGTTGTTGTTGCTTTGTCTTTTGGTTACGTCCACAGGGTTTTCTTGGCAAAGATACTAGTGTGGTTTGCTATTTCCTTCTCCAGTGGCAATTATGTGACTTGCCCAAGATCACACAGCCAGAAAGTTTCTGAATTGGATTTGAAGTCAGGTATTCCTGATTCTAAGCCTGAAGTTCTATTTACTATACCACCTAGCTAATTCTGTTTTATGCTATTTGAGCTTAAAACTATACTAAAAGACTCTTGGGACACGCTATATCCATGTGATTATACATAGCTATAGGCAGATAAATGGTAGAAAGAATAAAGTACTGGACTGGAATCAGAAAAACCAGAAAATCCAGCTTTAGATACTTTTTTTAGCTACATGATTCTGGGTGAGTCATTTAACCTCAGTTTCCTTATCTGTAAAATGAGGATAATAACAGCACCTTCCTGGGACCGTTATAAAGATCAAATAAGGTAAAGTGCTTTGTTAGTCTTAAAACATATATAAATATAAATTTATAAGTTATACATTTATTAGCTATAAATGCAACTATTATTATTATTATTAATACCAACCTCAGTGAGTTCAGAGATCTATTAAAGTACTAATTATATAAAACCTAACAAAGGTGATGTGTTAGGATTACAAGGTGATGCTGACTCTAATAAATTAAGTAAAGAAGGATGTCACTAAAAATGTTCAAAATCACTATTGATCAGAGAGATGCAAATTAAGACAACTCTATGGTACCTCTCAGATTGGCTAAGATGACAGGAAAAGATAATGATAAAGGTTGGAGGGAATATGGGAAAACTGGGACAACAATACATTGTTGGGTGGAGTTGTGTACTGATCCAACCATTCCGGAGAGCAATATGAAACTATCCCAAAGAGCTACCAAAATGTGTATACCATTTCACCTGAATTTATATTCCAAAGAGATCTTTAAAAAGGGAAAAGGACTCACATGTGCAAAAATGTTCGTAGCAGCCCTTCTTATAGTGGCAAAGAACTGGAAACGAAGTGGTTGCCCATCAGTCGGAGAATGACTGAATAAGTTATGGGATATTAATGTTATGAAATATTATTGTTCTCTAAGAAATCAGCAGGATGGTTTCAGAAAAGCCTGGAGAGACTTATATGAACTGATGCTAAGTGAAGTGAGAAGAACCAGGAGATCATTATACATGGCAACAACAAGATTATACAAAAATCAATTTTGATGGACGTGGCTCTTTTCAACAATGAGGTGATTCACACCGGTTCCAATAGACTTGTGATGGAGAGTGCCATCTGCATTCAGAAAGAAGACTATGGGGACTGAATGTGGATCACAACATAGTATTTTCACTTTTTTTGTGGTTGTTTTTTTGCTTTTTGTTTCCTTTCTCAATTTTTTTCCTTTTTGATCTGATTTTTCTTGTGCATGATAAATATGGAACTATGTATAGAAGAAGTGTACATGTTTAACACATATTGGGTTACTTACTTTCTAAGGAGAGAATGGGAGAGAGGGAGAAAAATTTGGAACAAGGTTTTGCAAGAGTGAATGTTGAAAACTATCTTTGTATGTTTTTATAATAAAAAGTATTATTTTTAAAAGAATTTTATCAAGTGCAAAAAAGGAAGATAACTTGTCTATAGGATTATGGGGAATATTTAAATCCCTAGGTATAATAATAAATATAATCAGAGGCATTTATTTAAGGTACTCACTTACATTGATGGAAAGTTTCCTTATTATAACTAAAAGCATTTATTTAAGGGGCTCACAAACATCGATGGAGAGTTTCTTTATTCAGCAGTTACCTTTATCAATGAAATCATGGATCCAGCCTCTCTTTCCATCCCTTTAAAGTGTGCAAATCCTTTTTATGTAAATTACTTTGAATCTTGCAATAAGACTGTGTGGCAGATACCCAGGACTTACTTTCACTATGCAAATGGGGAAACTGAGGATCACAGAGAGTGATTTGTCCATGTTCTCTCACTTAGTAAATGACAGGGGAGGAATCTGAACACTGGCCTTTCTTATGCTGTCTAAATTGCTTGACACTATTCTATCCTAAACTGACAAGAAGAGAGGGAGAAATCCCCTTTAGGGAAGAACCTTTAGATGTGTGGCTCCTGCTTCCTGGCTTTCCAGGCATATTATTTCACAGCTCTACCTGTAGTTTTCCTATCTGACTGTCTCACTGCAGATATAGAAAAACTGAGGCAGATATCTAGAACATTAGCAACCAGGGCCTTGATTCTCTGAATGTCTACCAGTACTATTTGAAGAAGAAGGTTGGGATGACTTTTCATAATCATCCCCAGAGTTGGCAGGGATTTGCTGGAGCTTGTTCATACTGGCTCATAAAAGTTGATTGTTAAATTTTCAATACAAATCAAGGTTTATTTATTATTTTATTCATTGTATATATTTAAGAAAATAATGGAGAAATGTTTTAATTCAGATTAAACTTAAAAGTGTGTCACTGATTTTCTGAGTCAGTTTTTAAACATTCACCAACACATCCCCGGCTATTGGTTATATGATACAGGGTGTCCCAAAAGTCCTTCAGTTTAAGCTTATTAAATATTATTCTTATTCAAATTTATCAAGCTTATTATTAAGACTGTTAGGACAATAATTGTGCATAACAGGAATTCTGAATCCTTTTTATGTCATGGATCCCTTTGGCAATCTGATGAAGCCTCTGGAGCCCTTCTCAGAATCATGTTTTCAAACACAAAATGAATCAAAGGAAATACTCGACTTCAGTCAGAGGTTAGTTCAAATAGAATTGTAGGATTCTTTTCCATCTAAATCCACAGATTTCCACCAATCCCAGGTTAAGAAGCCTTGGT
Source organism: Sminthopsis crassicaudata (assembly GCF_048593235.1). Lineage (NCBI taxonomy): Eukaryota > Metazoa > Chordata > Mammalia > Dasyuromorphia > Dasyuridae > Sminthopsis > Sminthopsis crassicaudata. The sequence continues at coordinate 428,280,058 of NC_133620.1, forward strand.
CTATACAGATCAAAAGTAGAGAGAATAACATAGATCTCTTCTTAGGAAATGTGGCATGTGTGTGGATTCCAGTTATGTGTGAAATGCTTTTCAGAGATCTCACTTGATCCTCACAACAACCCTGAAAGATGCCATTATCATCTCCATCTTATAGTTGAGCAAACAGAGCTAAATAGAAGTTAAATGACTTAGCCAGGATCACATAGCTAGTGAACATCTAAGGTCGGATAATACATGCAAGGCTTTTCATGGGGAAACTGTAAAGTGTTATTGTAGATGCAAATTGGCTTTGTGGACAAAGAAGGAAGAAGGTTATTTAGAAAACTAGTATTTACTGAATCCTTCCCAATCATCGTGCTGGGTGGCTGTCTCTTTAGGACCTTTGAAATGTGTATAGATCAAACATACCCTAGTTCTGGAGCAAGGATATATTGGACACGTGGATTTTCTTCCTCATGGCGTCTCTTCCACGTGTATCCATCCCTGGCAGCTCTTCCAGACTTCTCATTGCTGGATTCAAACATTATATAGTTATATAGTTATGCTTTACCCTATAGGTCATAAAGAGGCTCCTTCTGTGGTTGGTAATTGAGATTATGGGTCAGAAGAACAGGACTGGGAATTCCCTGGTTTGAGATCCAGTCACAGGTGAAACGGGAGAACTTCTTTGGAAAGAAAAAGTCACAAATCTTGTTGGGGTTTAAGAGGTTCTGTGGAACACATGTGTAGCTTTAAACCCAGATAAAAATCTCTGACCCTGGAGTCCTCAAGGAATATCTATGTCTGCAGTGCAGGACCGTCTTGAAATTTGTTCTCCAAAGATTCATATATACAGCAAATCCATTCATAATCCTTAGCCTCAGTTTTAATCATCTGTAAAATGGGAAGAATAGCAAATCCATTCATAATCCTTAGCCTCAGTTTTAAATCATCTGTAAAATGGGAAGAATAGCAAATCCATTCATAATCCTTAGCCTCAGTTTTAAATCATCTGTAAAATGGGAAGAATAGTAATTCTACTATCTGATGGATGGTACACTGGATAGATTGTTGTTGTTTGTCTTTTGTTCTCAAAGGGGACCATGACATCAGGGATGTGATACCATGACATGCAAGTGACTTGGATTTAAGTGAGGGAGAGCTGTGCAAAGTCACCTGCCTCACTTCCCTCCCCAGAGCCATCTGGGTCTAGTGGCCAGATGTAGATCAGGAGGACTGGAAATGGCCCCAGATGCAGCAGAAGACCTTAGCGTTTTTAAGCAAAGGTCTGTAACAAGGTCTCAGTTTGAGCATTCTCTAAGAAGTGAGAGATTAGGGCTTGGAGACGGGAAGATTCAACTTCAGGTGTTCACACCTGGCTTCAGACACTTAGTGGCTCACTGTGTGAGCTGGGACAAGTATGTTTGCCTTGGTTTCCTCATCTGTAAAATGGACTGGAGAAGGAAACGCCAAACCACTCCAGGAAACTTGCCAAAAAAAAAAAAAAAAAAAAAAAAAAAAAAAAGAGGTCGTGAAGAGTTTGACAAGATGCAATTTTCTCCCCAGGATGGTGGTGAGATTCAAACAAAGATTGTGAATATAAAGTGGAGAGAAGGAGTGTGAAAGAGAAGGAGAATTAGAGAGAGACCAAATCAGAACAGAGAGGAGAGAACTGACTTTGGAGTCAGCAAGACCAGACTTTTAAGTCCTATCTCTGATACCTACTGACTAGATGACTCCTAAGTGATTCCAATGGCTCCCCATTATCTCGGGGGTTAAACATAAAATCCTCTATTTAATTGTTAAAGTCCTTCCTGATCTCAACCATTTCTACCTTTACAGTCTTATCCTATCTCATACCTTTCTTTGTCCTCTACAGTATCCTGCCACTAACCTGGCGGTTCTCATTTCATCTTCCAACTCTATTAATTTTCTCTGGCTTTCTCGCGCCTAGAATTCCCTCCCTTTTTTCTCGGCTTCCTGGCGTCTCTGGCTTCTTCTGCAGGGAGCGCTTTTGGTCCTCTTAAATCCTGGGCCCTTCCCTCGGAGATTATCTCCACTCTGTCTTGTCTATGGCTTATTTGTATGTAGCTGTTTGTCTTCCACCATCACAGTTACTTCTAGAGAACAGGAACTGATTTTTTTTTAAAACCTTTCTTTTTATCCTTCAGACTTTGAACAGTGCTACAGTAAGCACTTAATAGTAGGCACTTAATAAAACGTTTGTTGGTAGCGCAGTGCACCAGCCCTGAAGTCAGGAGTTCAAATCTGGTCTCAGACACTTGTGACCCTGGGCAAGTCACTTAACTAACCCAATTGCCTCAGGGGGGAAAAAGTTCGTTGGCTGACTTTTCTGATTCTGTGTCTGCCTTGCTGATTGGCCTAAATTTCAGGGCTTCGGTTTCTTCACCTAATGGGGATAACTATTGTTGAGGGTGAAAACGAGCTCCCAGTTGGCAAAGGTCTTGGGTTATATCTGAAATAACACAGGTTTGAGAACGTCAAAAAAGTCTTATCTGACGAGGTTCTGCCCCGGCTAGTTTGGGATGCTCTGGTCCCCAGAAACTCCCGCAGCCCTGCCCGCCCGGGCGGCCGTGCCGCAGTCCGGAGTCAGGGCTGCAGGGGAAGCACGTCCCACCGTCTGCGTCTGCAGCTCGCGTCTGCCCGGCGGTCTCAGAGGAGCCAGAGTTCCTCGGGAGCATCTGGGGGGCTCTGCAGGGCGGGAGGTGGGGGCGGGGCCAGGCACCTGCAGCTGCTCCCGGCGCATCCGCTCCGGGCTGGCGGGACGCGGGGTGGGCGAGCTGGGAATGTGGACAGGGAGGCCCCTTGAGACTGGGCAGCCCGGCAGAAGGCCCGGCGGGGCTTCCGAGCAGCGGGGAGAGAGGGCCGCGAAGAGCCAGGGCTATAATCCCCCTCGCCTCCCCGCTCTCCCGGGCTGTGCAGCCAAAGGGCGGCTCATATTTCACAGCTGTCATGTGATTTTTCCAGGCTGTATTTTAAGCCTCTGTTTGACGTCACTTTCTCGCCTCGTCCCTGGGGGATTCTGCCTTGTACATTTCCAGGTTATTGAGGCCAAAGTTTTCCTGTCACCCGGGGTCCCTCTGCTTCCCCCGCAGCCGCCTCTGGAGGGGAGTGCTGGGAGCCAGCGGGGATTCGGGACTGCAGGAGGGGAAGGGCGGGGAGAGGGGGGTGCGCGGCTGCACCTGGCCGTGGTAAGTCCAGGTGAGCGTGTGTGTGTGAGTGTGAGAGTGTGTGAGTGTGAGTGAATGTGTGTGTGAACGTGAATGTGTGTGAGTGTGTGCGAGTGTGAGTGTGTGCGAGTGTGAGTGTGAATGTGTGAGTGTGAATGTGTGTGTGTGAGTGTGTGCGAGTGTGAGTGAGTGTGAGTGTGAATGTGTGCGAGTGAGTGTGTGTGAGTGTGAGTGTGTGTGTGTGTGTGAATGTGTATGTGAGTGTGAGTGTGTGAGTGTGTGTGTGATTGTGAGTATGAATGTGTGTGTGTGAGAGTGTGTGTGTGAATGTGATTGTGATTGTGAGTGTGAATGTGTGTGTGAATGTGAGTGTGTGTGTGAGAGTGTGTGTGTGAATGTGATTGTGATTGAGTGTGAATGTGTGTGAGTGTGAGTGTGAGTGTGAATGTGAGTATGAATGTGTGTGTGTGAGAGTGTGTGTGTGAATGTGATTGTGATTGTGAGTGTGAATGTGTGTGTGAATGTGAGTGTGTGTGTGAGAGTGTGTGTGTGAATGTGATTGTGATTGAGTGTGAATGTGTGTGTGTGTGTGTATGTGTGTGCTTGTGTGTGAGTATGTGAGTGTCTCCACCATGACTATCCAAAACATGCGGGCCACTGGCCTTGACAAGTGCCCGGTACTTCCTCTGTCAGGTGATTTGGAAAATTCTGGGAAACAAGAGGGAGGAACTGGGGAGGGGAGGGGGAAGACAAAAAGAAAGAGAAGAAAGGAAGAGAAGGGAGAGAGGAGAGGTTAGGATGGAAAGAGGAGGGGAAAAGAAGGAAGGAAAAGAAAAGAAAGGGGAGGGAAAGAAAGGGAAGAGAAATGAAAGGAAGGGAAGAAAAGGGGACAAAAAGAAGGGAGATAAAGGAAAGGAAATGAAGAGAAGTAATGGGAAGAGAATAGCATGGGAAAAGGGAAGGGAAAGCAATCTGATTCAATAACTATTTTCTTTTTTTCTAAGGCAATTGGGGTTAAGTGACTTGCCCAGGGTCACACAGCTAGGAAGTGTTAAATGAGACCAGATTTGAACCCAGGTCCTCCTGACTTCAGGGCTGGTGCTGTGTCCACTGCGCCAGGCTCCACCTAGCTGCCCCTTCACATTTGGTTTCTTAATGCATCATACAATTTGAATACTTATTAAAGTAGCTAGACAGTTTTCTGATTCCTGAGTATATTTGCATTTCCTTGACTTTAAATCTAGGATACTCTGGTCCTATCTTTGCACACACTGCTCTTTGTGTCCGTCTGGTTCTCCATCTTTTATTGTTACCTGTTGAATCCTTACCCCTCCTTTAAAGCCTAATTCAAATGCCTTTTCTGATCAGTACAATGGAAAGGCTACTGCTTTCAGAACCAGAAAACCTGGGCTCAAATACTGGGTTCTGTCACTTACTAGTTATGTGGCTGTGGAACTCAGTCCCTCTATTTATAAAATGAATGGATTGGATTAATGACCTTTGATCCCTTCCAGTTCTGGATTTGTGATCCTGTGGTCTACTACTATAGACCAACGGTATGCTGGCAAATGTTTTTATGTCTTTCTTTGTGTCTAGATCTCTTCCTCCTCCTCCTCCTCCTCCTCCTCCTCCTCCTCCTCCTCCTCCTCCTCCTCCTCCTCCTCCTCCTCCTTTTTTTTTTTCTTCTTCTACTTCTTCTGCCATTCAGGATTATCTAACTTTCTCAGGGTCACACAGCCGGTAAAGTATCGAATGTATGACCCTGGATTTGAGCTCAGGTTCTCCTGACTCCAGAGCCAGAGCTCTATTCACTTTTCCAGCTTCTAAAAAGCAGACTCTAGAGTACTACTAGGAGTGACTTGTGCAGTTTCACATAGTCCGAAGATCTCAGAGGCAGGATCTGAACGCAGGACTTGCTGGCTAAAAGCCAGCCTTCTATCCACTACTTCACACTACCTCTGTGTAATTTCTATTTTTGTGAACCACTGCCCAGACCACCTGCTTCTCAAACAGCTGTTCTAAGGACATGCAGCCTGGAAGAGGGTGATTAATCTCCCTTTAGCCTTTAGCCAGCAGGTGTGGAAACTGCAGCTCTCCATCTCTCTCCTACTTCCTTCCTGTAAGACTCATTGAAATCATAGGATGTTAACACTAGCAAGATTTTTTTTTTCACTTTTTAAATAAAATGACCTTTTTGTCTTTTTCTTCTCCCAATCAGCAAACATTTATTTTCTTCCTTTCCCACCTCTGCCCACATGATATCACAAAAGAAAATCCTCTTAACAAATATGCATAGTCAGGCAAAGCAAAGTCTCATATTATCCATGTCCAAAAACATATGTCTCATTCTGCATCGTGAGTCTATTCTTTCTCTGTCAGGAGTCAGGTAGCACACGTCATCATCAGCCCTCCAGAGTCAATGGTTAGTCATTGCTTTGCTAGAGTTTCCAAGGGTTTCAAAGATACTTTTCTTTGCAATGCTGTTGTATAAGCTATTCTCCTCATCTTAAATTTTTTTTTTGTTAACAAGCATTTATTTTCTGTCCACACCTTCTCCCTCCTCCCATGTATTCTCTCATTTTACAGAATAGTTAATTAAAGCCCAGAGAAAGTGGTCTGCTGGTTCATGGAAGAGCTGAGACAGATGCCAGGTCTTTTCACTCCCAGTATAGCATATGTCTTGCACATAATAAACACTTTTGGAAATGGCATCTTCACGGACAGGGAGGTGGGATAGGAATATAGATTCTTTCATTGGGGGCTGTATGGAACATCAAAGGCAGTCATAGGATAATATTTACAAGGTGCTTAGCGGTGTCTGGCATATTAATAAATACTTTTCTCCTTTTTTCCTTATTCATTAATGCCTGAAGTAAGGATTCACAGTAGAACTGCCATCTCTGCTTACTTTTGGAGTTTGAGTTTAGGGGATGTCGACTGGAGGAAAATCTCAGTTGAATCTGTGGCAAACCCCCATGAAACTACAAATGTCCTTTCTGTTTTTGCTTCCATCCCACCCAGCCCACTTCAGGGTCCAGGACAAAGGCCTTTGGTGTAGGAAAGGGAGATAGACTGGAAGAGAGTAGGAAGGACAAATAGACTATACACAATTTTAAGTTCACTTAAAATGGGCAGGGTCCATTTGAGCTGGAGACCTTACACAAGAACCTCTCTAATGCCTGGATTTCTTATTTATAAAGCAGAAAGAATGAATCTGGCCTCCTTGGCAGGAGAGGCAAAGGGATGGACTATAAAAAGATGAGATAGATCTCTGCTTGGAGCCCGTGGAGCCGAACCTGGCTACTTTATAATCGCCCAGTGGATAGACCCTATAGGTAAAAGCTTCCAAGTGGGGCCCACGGGGAAGCCCAGGCTGGTTTAGCACCTTGAGGAAAGCATCATCTCCACTGGGTTCAGAATACAAAGATCTTTCAGCCTCAGTAATTGACTTGTATGGCATCCAGAAGCTCCTGGCTTATAATTCACCCCCAGTGATGTATCATCTTTAACAAAAAAGATTCATCACCAAGGCAGAGCCAGCCCAGGGCTTGTCTGGAGTAGAAAATGGAATAATTCCTCATCCCTGCCAGCAAGTTTGCGGAAACAAATTTCCTTGTGTTCTCCAGCTCCTCTGGCACAGCCCTAGGCTTGAAGCCAACATTTAGAGTCCTGGGACTTGGTCTTTAGGATACACAAGGAAACATAGGACCCAGGTTGTGGGGATGACCTCGGACCAGGAATGCAGAGACCCCACTGATCTTGCTTCCTTTAAAGAGCTCAACAACCTTGGGCTTACTCTCCTGTCTCTGTTTTCCCTTTATAAAAAGGGAAGAATGATTGACAAGCCCTACCTGCCCAATCCAATGGACATTTATGGCCACTCACTACATTTGGACAAATCATTTACCCTTCTTTCTTTGAATGATGAGGAGGCCCTTAAGGTCTCCTCCATTTCTAAATCTATGATTCCATACACAGGATGCAAAGGGCATCCTCTGCCTGACTTCAAATCCAGCCTTAGGCACTTACTACCCCAAATGGAATCCCAAAGAGTTGGACACAACTGAACAACAACATAGGATGCAAGGAAAGCATAGGGCCTGACCTCTAGCATCACTGATTGAAAAGCAAATGGACCTTGAAGGTCACCCAACTTAACTCCATTTTACAGGTGACAAAACTGTGGCCCAGAAAGGTTGTCACTTGCCCAAAGTCACTCAGGTGGCAAGTTGCAAATTCAATATTTGAACCCATATTTTCAAACTTCAAATCCAAATAATATCACAAAGAATTGGAAGGGACATCAGAAGCTAAATCCAGGCTTCTTATTTATGAAGAAATTGAGGTCCAGGGAGATTGAAACTCAAATGAACAAGAGTTAGATCTGTTTTTCCCAGAATTAAATTGGAAATTCCCTTTGTTATCCAAGCAAGATTTCTGGCTTCGTTCTGAACACTTGAAATTTTTGCCTGATTTATCAGTGACCTTGAGCATATGTCCTCACAAAATGCCCAGTTCTTCCATTCTTATAAGTCTTTTTTTTTTTTTTGCAAGAATTATACACATACTCAAAATCCCTTTACAATCTACTTGAAGATATTACTAGTCCATCCAAGTCCCCTACCCTGTGCTAACACCTTCCAAAAAAATGGGAAAAGCAGTCTTCCAGTGAATTAGAATAACCCCTAAGGTTCATTAGGCTTCTTAGAACTATGTGTTAAATTAAATAATATAAAACTTTAAAGTTTTATTTTACTAATTATTATTACCAAGGGTAAAAATTGCTGGGGTTCAAAGAATAAATTTGACAAATATATGATGGAGGAAATATGACTAGAAAGCAGTTTGAATGAAAAAGATCTGGGGGTTTTTGTGGTCTGCAGGCTTAATATGAATCAACAGTATAATATAACAATCAAAAGGTATGAGCCTCCAGAATATCAAAAGATATTATATTCTGTCCTAGTCAGACCATATGTACAGTATTATGTGAAGTTCTGGACACCACATTTTAGGTGGAATTGGAAGTGATGCATTAACTAGAGCACGGCCTCTGGGCTTTTTTCCCCAGACTCTGATGTCTACTTAAGATTACCCTTCCTCTCTGAGGTTGATTCTTTACTCAGAGGGAGAGTCCAGATTTCAAATAGATTGATCATAGGATTGCCTCCCCACTTTTGGCAGGGATAGGGTCAACTGGAGAGATGCTTCTTCCAACCATAAATAAAGGCACTAAAGCTCTCAAGAGGCCCTGAGAAGAATGGGCAGGCTGGGTGATGTTGCCCATTTTCCTTCCCTGAGGAGAGAGAATCTGTTTAATATATAGAGTCAGGGCACTTCAAAGAGTCCAGTCCTTTGGGAATTGGGGCAGGGTTACTCAGTGGAAAGACAATTGTTTCCTAAACATAGGATTTTTTTTCCCTGAGAGAGTGCACTTCAGGGGCTTAGAGGAACTAAATGATTTATCCATGGTCACACTGTTAAGACATGTTGGAGTGATTTTCTATGTCCTGTACTTACTAAATTTATTTTTTCAATCCAAGAAATATTGGCTCTCTTGTGTCTAAACCAGCATGCTTTCTCATGCATATTTTGATGGAGTAAGAGGAAAACAAATATATGGGCCTTGGAGGAAGGGTAGTAGAGAGCCAGAAGGAAATCCTCTTCCTCATCTCCTTCCCACTGTTTTCCAAGGCAGCTCTGATGATATCTGCCTCAGCAGACTCAGTAGGCCTTGTTGGGATGCTTTACAAAGACAATATCTCTGAATTGTTCCCTACTCCCTAAAGATGAAGTCAGAGGGATAGGTTTGGTTCAAGGATGACTACTAGAGATACAGTGAGATCCCAAAGTTTTTAATATAATCCAAGAGTAAGATAGAATCTGAGTTGTCACCAAGTTCAATCACCACACTCCATGTGAGCTCCTTGGACTGATATAGAACCTGGTGCTTAATAAAAGCATGTTGACTTGAATTATTGTTGTTCTTTTTTTTTTTAAATAGACTGATTTTAAATAGACTTTTTTTAAGGGTAAATATGTGCAATTCTTTTAAACATATTTCCACATTTGTTATGTTGTGCAAGAAAAATCAGACCACAAGAAAGAAAAAACAAAAAGTGCAAATAGTTTCAATCCATATTCCGTTTCCATAGTTCTCTCTCTGTATGTGGATGGCATTTTCCATCCCAAACACAGACTGACTATTGATGCAGGAATCCCCACATCCAAATAAGGGTTGACAAGAGGTCGCCCAGTTTTTGCTTAAACATTTAAAGAGATGGTAAACTCCTCCATTCCATTGTAGGACAAGTTTGGTGCTTGATTCAATTCCACAAAAATTTACTAAATGCCTATTGTGTGGAAGGCAGGGGCAGACTGCTGCAGTAGATAGAAGTTCCAGTTACCTTGATTCAATTTTGCCTTACACTAGCTATGTGACTTTGGATGAGTCACTTTGCTATGTCTCTGGCAGCTCCCAGGATTTATCTGCAAAGAGATAAATCTGACCCCCCACCTTTTTTTTTTTTTTTTTGGTGGAAAAAAAGAATTTCCATACCAGAGTTTCCTAGCTGATGAAATCACAGATTCTTGTGATTCTATAGGATACTGATGTAGGATGAAACCTGCCTTCTTGTTATTCCTTACCTGACCTGATCAAGAACTGAGTTTGAGCCATATCTTGTTAGCTGTGAGATTACGAACAAATTACTCAACTTTTTTTAGCCTCAGTTTTCCTCAGCTATAAAATGGAAATAATGGTAGTGCCTATTTTGTCATTGTTGTTGTGTCATTTCAGTCCTGTCCAATTCTTCATGACCCTATTTGGGTTTTTTTTGGCAAAGATACTCTGCCTCACTTTACAAATGAGGAAACTGAGGCAACCCATTGTTCAGATCAAATGAGATAATGTATATAAAGCACTTTTCAAATCTTAAAGTATTTATATATATTATTTGCTAATATTATTGTTTTTTATTGTTAATATATTATTATTACTATAGTTTTACCCTCTGAAATCATATAGAATTTATTGGTTCCATTTCAGAGGATCCTCAGAAGTCACTTTCCTACTCATGTTTGAACAAGAATCTTTTTTTGCTTAATTTCTGACATGTGATCATTCACCTCAGTTTAAATAATATCAATGAGAAAGAAGTCATTACCCTCAAAGCCTGCCCATTCTACTCATGAATGGTAAGAACGGTTAGGATGTTCCTCTTTGTACTATTCACCCATTGTTCCTGCCTCTACTCTTCAGGGCCTAGTCTTATGTACTTTCTTGTTACAGCTCTCCAACTTGAAGATAGTTATTTTGTCCCCACTTCCCTTCCCTTTCTCCAGACCTCCTCATCTTTACTTCAAACTAAACATTCCCAATTCCCCTGTCCTTATATATCAGGGTCTCCAAGTCCTTCAGTATCCTGATTGCCTTGGTTGCCAATTGTAGAATGAGGCAGTTGAATAAGATGGCTTCTAAGATCCCTTCCAGTTCCAGATCTTTGATCCTATGATCCTTTCTCTGGTCACATTCCATTTTATCATCATTTAGTAGAACAGAAACTGTTTTTTGTTTGACTCTTTTTGTATCCTCCTTGTTTAGTATAGGGACTGGTACATTTATAAATATTTGATGATTGTCAACCTTTTTTTTTAAATAGTCTGACTTTTGAAATATCATATTCCATTGCCATCCTCCAGTTTTCTTCTCTCTGGGTCAAATATTCCCAGTTTCACTTTAAAAGATACAAATCTGAGAGCTCATTAGGGCATTAGAGGTCATGTAGTCCAATGTCCTAATTTTAGAGGTAAGGAAATTATGATAAAGACAAAGGTAAAAGGATCTATCCAGAGTCATATAAGGCAATAAGAGGTATAGGCAGAATTCAAACCCAGATCCCCCAGGCTCCACAGCCACCATTTTTTCCCTGGTGCCATGCTACTTCCTAGCTTTCCTCTCCCCATTTCCTATCCTGGGAATACTTTTACAGAAAACAGAGATGTCCCCTTTCTGCCATCGTTGATTAATATCCCTTAAGAAACCCAGCCTAGACCTGCACATTGGCCCAAGGTCAGAGGAAACATGGAATTATGGAGGCCAATAGGTCCACAAGAGCCCCAGCATTTTTGAGTTGTCAATTTGTCATAAGCATAGGCTGTAGGATTAAGGAAAAAAAATCAATTCACCTGGACTGGGAGTCTGGAAGTCTGGGTTCCTGAGTTTCTCAGGTCCTGATAATTGGATGATCTCACCTCCCTGGGCCTCAGTTTCCTTATTTGTAAAATAAAGAGGTTGGAGTATCCCAGTTCTAACAGTCTCTGATGCAAAGACAGCCTCTCCTACTGCCTCTAGAATAAACACGTTTTTTTCCCTTTAACAATCATGGAAGATCGATAAGGCTGTCAGCACATCCTGCAATGATGGAAACTTTTAGCCTGATTATTATTTTTTTTTAATAAATAAATTTCTTTTTTTTTTCTCCCTTTCTTCTCCCTCCCCCTCAACCCACCGTTCCCTCCCCAGGATAGCTCAGAGTCATCATGAATGAAAAGGGATGATCACATGGCCTTGTCACCATGACAACAGATCCCAGCAGAAGATGCAGGCATCAAAGTCACATGAGAGCCATGGAAAATTGGCTGAGATATTTATAGAGCGGTAGGCTGCTGGTGCCTTTATGGAAATGGGTCTATATTTGACTGTGGTACCAAAGCTTCCATTCCGTCTCTCTCGATCATCCCCCTCTTCCCCCTAAGCACTGTCTAGTAGGGAGTGGCAAGGCACTCCAACTGAAATTGATCTCACCAAATGACTCTGTTTCTAGGCAAAAACAAATCCTTTTTTATTCCCTTTATTTTCCCCCAAGATCCCTCGAGGCACCCCCATCACCACTGCTGCAGCTCTTATGGAGAAGGATACCCTCTCTGCCCTTGCAAACGGGCACTCAGCAAAAGCCTCCCCAGTGGGGAGCAGGGTGGAGTGGGAGCAAGCCTTGTTTGAGTATGGGGGTGCTGGCATTTGGGGAGCAGCTTTTTCCACATGTTTCTAAGGAAAACAAGCAGTCTGGCTTGGCTTCCAAGCGACCCCAGCCTGCTCAAGTCAGCAAACAATTATTAAGTGCTTTCTACAGAGAGCTGACTAATGGTCCAGGAGGATTTTAAATAATCAAAGATAAAATTAGATGTAGATTTTTGCCATCAACAGGGTTTCTAATCAAACTGATGCCAAATCTTTGGAGTTAAAGGTTCAAATCCTGATTCTGAGGCTTACTGCCTGGGTGTAGTTGGAAAAGTCGTTTAACTTCCCTGAGATCCAGCATTCTCATCTGACAATAAGGGGTTTGAACAAGATGAACTTTGACGTCTCTTCCAGTCCTAGATCTGTGTGATTCTACGGTTGCCCCCCTTTAATACTGCAAATTCTTTTAGGAAGCTTCAAATAACTAGTTTTTTTTTTTTTTTTTTTTTTTTTTTTTAATCATTGTTTCCTTTCCTTTGTGGCACCTAGCATAGCACCTTACTCAGAACAGCAGCAGCTAGCATTTATATGGTGCCTTAACATTACTTGATTGCTTTACAAATATTATCTTACAACAATCCTAGGAGGTGGGAGCTATAATTATCCTCATGTTACAGATGAGGAAACTGAGGCAGGCATCAGGGCAAGAGACTTGTTCTGAGTTACACAGCTAATAAGTGTCTGAGGTAGAATTTTCTGGATTCAGGTTTTAATGACTGTTTTATGCACATTTGTTGATTTTGTTGAGTGAATCAAGCCTTGAACAAATTAGGGAGTTTCAAGAACACATGGACATGGCGTCTTAGACTTCCTTAGACTGCCTGGCTGTCCTGCCTCTTTCATAATACAATGTAATATGGAGAACATCAACCTCAGAGAATCTAGTTGTGGGGTGCATTGGGTAGAACACTGGGCCTGAAGTTCAAGTCTGGACTCATATACTTATGAGCTGTGTGCTCTGGCAAGTCATTTCACCTCAGATTGCCTCAGTTTTGTCATCTGTACAATGGGTATAATAATAGCACCCACCTTCCAGGGTCATAAGAATCAAACGATTTTATAATTATAAAACACATGTCCCTTGCACATAGTAAGCGCTGTATAAATGTTAGCTATTTATCATTATTATAGCAATATTTTTATAGATAGACCTCTATTTACACAGTAGGCATGTTCCAAAAAAAATTGTTTGTATGTGAAGTATTTGTGAATAGAATCCTAAAGAGTTATAGCCAAGGACGGATCTTAATAAGGATCAACTAGTTCAACCCTCTTATTTTAAAGATGTGGAAATTGAGATAAAAAAAAAAATCACATAGCTAGCTAGTAGCAAAACTAGGATGATAAATGTCTAGTTAAAAGAAATCTGTATCCAGAGCTTTTTTTTTTTTTTTTTTTTTTTTGTAAAATGAAAAATCCCTGATTATAGTGTTGACTCACTCTTTTAGCTAGTCTTTGTTTTAAAAAAAAAATCTAGACTTGCACATCATAAGAACATAGGATTTAGAGCTAGAAATCATCTTATTCTAATACTCTCATTTCACAGGTAAGGAAATCATAGCCCAGATAGAATAGATTTACTTCTGTTGGGACATACCTATACTGTATAATAATATAATAACTGCTGGTATTTACAAAGTGCTTTAAGGCTCACAAAATGCTTTGCATATGTTAACACCTCAGCTTATAGGTTCTCTAAGGATAGTCCTGTGAAGCTGTGTGCTACATTATGTATGTATTAAAGGATATGACTCCTGATTGGCTCAGAGACCCCCAAGTTGGGCCACTGAAAAAAAGGTAAACACTTCAGAAAAGGGTTTAAGGAAGACATTGAGTAAGGCAAGCATAGACCTTTGAATAGGAGATTGGAGAGCTTCTCAGAAGTATAGACGTGGGGGGGGGAATCAGCTCCCACCATTGTCCTTGATTCTTAGCACCTGCAACCCTAAAATTTGTTGAGAATGGATTCTTTCCAATGAAGTCATTGTTTCTCTTTGAATGAGCTGAGATATTACTTGCTCCCAGTTGAAGAGCTTATTTACACTTGTATATTCTACTATTCACCCTAAACTATGTAACCACTCTGATTTGTTTACTTCTTATTTTGATAAAGAGGTTTACTGGTTATCTGTCCTTACCTCTGGTGTAAGCAGGGTTTGGTAGGAGGAAGCTAACCTGGTGAGAATATACTGTTATTGTGCCACTAAAAACAACCAGAGAGTGATTGAAGGGATTGGAGATTTTACTGAAGAAAGAGAAGTTTTGGGGTAGGAGCCATGAAGGGTTCTTGTCATTTCAGTCCGTGTCTAACTCTGTGACCTCATTTGGGGTTTTCTTAGATACTGGAGTGGTTTAGCCATTTCCTTCTTTGACTTACTTTTCAGCTGAGTAGATTGAGGCAGACTTAGAATCACTTGCCCAGAATCTTACAGCTAGTTAAGAGTCTGAGGCCAGATTTGAACTCAGAAAGATGAGTCCTCCTGACTTCCCGCTTACCACTCTATCCCCTACGCTATCTAGCTGCCCTTAAGAATATGATTGCTCCCCTCAAATATTATCAGGAAGAAGGTTTAGTTCGAAGGGAAGATCCAGGACAAATGGGGAGAAGTTATAGAGAGAGGAAGGTTTCAACTTCAAATAATGTAAAACTTTTTAACAATTAGAGTTGTCAGAAAGTAGAATGAATAAACTACTTCAGTCAGTAGAGAGCCTCTCATCATTGAAAGCAATCCTAAACACGAGGATTTAGAGCCATTCAGCAAATTTTACAGTTGATCAAACTGAGGTCCAGAGAGAATCACCGGCTTGTCTGAGACCACACAGGTTCACGTGGCAGGTAGATTATTACTGGAATGTCATAGAGGGGATTTCTGTTGAGATAACAGTGTAGACTGAATGACCTCTGAGTCATCTTGTAGAACACATCTTGCACCTACACGGTTCTCTCTTTACCTTTTCTTTAGTCATCTGGCAGGTCTGACCTCAGGTTTCCAATGGAGATGAAAGAACATTGAGGTGAATTTTGCCCTGACTCATACAGAGAGGCACAATCAAGATTATAATTTTGTGCTCCCTACTTATTCAGTCCCTTCTGCCCCCTCCCCTGACTTCTCTCCAACTTCCGTGCTCTGGATGAATCCAGTAGAAGCTCCTTTCCCTTTTTATTCTACCTTGCCTACCATGCATTTTGGTTCAGGATTCCAAACTTTACAATAGCTTTTGGAGGCAAGCTTTGACTTTCTACAGATGGACGAACCAAGGCTGGAGAAATAAAAGGTATTCCTTAAAATGGCCCAAGCACAGGGCCTGGGAATCCTGGGAGGTTGCAGTAATAGATGGATGTCACCTCCCTGAAAACAGGTCCAAAATCACACACCCATTTCAATCCTATCCCTCATAAATTCATCCTGCTACAACATCATCTATGTCTCAATTGTGTCTACTATCTGGCAGGTGCTTTTTAGAGATACAAAATAGCAGCTTTTGCCTTCAAAAAGATTATTACAATCTAGTGTTGTCATGGGTAGTTTTTAGTCATGTCTGATTCTTTGTGATTCCATTTGGGGGTTTTCTTTGCAAAGATTCTGAAGCAATCTGTCATGTCCTACTTCAGATTATTTTACAGATGAGGAAATTGAGGCAAATAGGATTAAGTGACTTGTCCAGGGTCATGCTGAGGTGGCAGTTGAACAATCTAGTGGAATGTGTTAAATATATTGTAAGGGTCAAAGAGGGATAAAAAAGGGATAAATATCTTGAACCTGTATACAAAAAAATCACCTCCCTAAGTATAAGATGGGGGGGGGTATGAATTGATGTCAGTTGTACTGAGAAAAGGCTTGAGGCTTTAGTGGACTTCTAATTCAATAGAAGTCAGCAGTGTAATGCAAAGAAGATAATTATTTCACTGCATTAAGAAAGGTATAGTTTCTAGAAAATAGATAGGTGATAGTTTTGCTGTAGTGTGTATTCATTATTTGAACTGTGTCCAGTTCCAGGCAGCATGATTTAAGAAGAATACAAACCTAAATGGAGATTTGACAGTGAAATTTTAAATATTGAGTGGGTCAAAAACATATCACAGAAACAATTAACAATTGCGTAAAAGAAAATAATAATGATGGAGCAACATACCAAAATTTTCAAGATGTAGCTTTTGCAATCCTCAGGGGGAAAATCTTACCTCTATAAATATACTTAGAATAGAAAAATAGAGGTTACTGAACTGAATATGAATTTTAAAAACTGGAAAGCCAACAAATGAACAAACCTAAGTTAATCACAAGCAATGCTAAAATTAGGGGAAAATAAGAAACAAAGTTTCATAGAAATTGTAAATAAAATTAAAAGTTGATTTTTTGGGGGAAACTAATAAAATTTATAATTTTTTAGCTAACCTGATTTTTAAATATAGGACAGAAAATGAAATAAAAATATCAAATGAACAAGGTGAAATCACAACAAAACCAGAAGCAAAAAGAACAACCAGAACTTATAACATTTTAACAAAATTGAGAATTCAAAGGAAATAGATTATCTTTTAAAAATATAAAAAAATTATCAGAAAGTCAGATAGAGATCTTAAATAACTCCATCTCAGAAAATAATTGTAAAAAATAAGAGAAAAACATTTTGTCCTAATGGATTCACAGCAGAATTCTATTAAAATTTTAAAGAACAACTAAGAGCACAAGATATTCTCAAAAACTGAGGGGGAAAAAGCACCTTGTCAGAATCTTTTTATGAGATAAATATAGGTCTAATATCTAAACCAGGGAAAGATAAAACATAGAAGGAAAACTATAGGCCAATATCATTAATGAACATTGACCCAAAATTTTTCAACAAAATCCTTTCAGAAAGCAGTGATTTATACCATAAATCATATATTGTGTCCAGGTAAAATTTATACCAGAGATGTTCAAGGGTGGTCCAACATTAGATAAATAGTCAGCATAATCATATTAAAAACCAAAATGTACAAAACCACAAAATCATCTCAATAGATATAGAAAAAGCCTTTGACCAAGTGCAGCTTGACTTTGCTACCTAGAAATACAGAACGATGGGCTATATCTTTCTTATGTCCTTCAATTAGAGTATGAGCTCTCTTTTTTGTGTGTGCTATTGTTCTTCATTTTTTGAAGAGGATCATAACATAAAGGTGATTCTCAACTTGTTTATGAATTGGATTTAAGTGAGGGAGTTACATAAAGTTGTCAGCCTCATGTTCTCTTCCTGGATCATCCAAGTCCAGTGGCAAGACAAAAGGCAAGACTAGCACAGTGCTTGACACATAGTAAACATTTAATAAATATCTTTTCATTGCTTCTTTTCCTCTTCATTCTATCTTCCTTTCCCTCCTTAATCTCTCTGGGAAAAGAAGCCTACACAGGGCAGAATGCTTTATGAATACAATTTGTTAAACTCAACATTCAAGTTTTAAGCCTATCAATCAGTGTGCCTACCATCCAGTTATCAAAACCACCAAGAAGTTATCCTTTCATTACTCTTAATAAAAATTATGAAGCAGTGGGATATCTCTGCCTCCACCAAAAATCATCCTTTCATTAGTCTTCATAAAAATTACGAAGCAGTGGGATATCTCCATCTCTCCCACTTTCAATACTATCCCTGAGATTTATGAGATGGTAAATTTAGTGTACAGAGAATTTGATCAACATTATAGGAAAAATACTTGGGGTTTTTTTTTTGAAGAGGAGGGGAAAGACCAAGAGTTTGAAAGGTCCTTTTCAGGTGAGTGTCCATAGCCTTCACCTTGGTCATCCATTCCTTTGCATCACCATTATGTTGTGATAGAGCTGTTTGCAGGGACTGACATCTATCTAGGTTCGTCTTGTTTTTAAACCTTACCATGTAACATTTACTAGTTTGTGGATTAGGTAATAGTAAAACTGTAACATCAGATTTAAGCTGGTGCTGATTGTCTGCATTGCCACAGCTGAGCTTGCTGCTTTAGATTCTGATCCAGAGAACAGAATATCGATGTTATGACATTGATCATCCCTACCTTGAGTCACCCAATACCAGAAGAACGACAACTCCATGTAAAAGAATTAGAAATTGAGGGGATCTCTATCAATTGGGGAATGGCTAAATAAGTTGTGGTATATGTTTATAGTGGAACAAGTATTGTATTCTATGAAATGATGAGCAGGATAATTTCAGAAAAACCTGGAAAGACTTAAATGAACTAATAGTGAAGTGAGTAGAACCAGGAGAACCTTGTATATAGTAACAATAATATTGTACAATGATCAACTGTGAATGATTCAGCTCTTCTCAGCAATATAATGATCTAAGACAATTCCAAAAGACTCATGATGAAAATTGCTACCCACCTCTAGAAAAATAATTGATGAAGTCTGAATCCAGATTGAAGCATACTAATTTTTCACTTTATTTTTTGTGGTAGTTTTTTGCATGTTTTCTTTCTTCTGTATTTTCTTTTATGAGATGACTAATATGAAAATGTTTTTCATGATAGTAATGCAAATATCAAATTGCTTACTATCTCAGGAAGGGGAGGTGGGAGAAGAGAAATTTGAAATTAAAAAATTTAAAAAATGTGTGCTAAAATTGTTTTTACATGTAATTGGGAAAAATAAAATATTCATAAAGATGCAGATTTTTTTAAAAAAAAGAACTGTATTAGGGTCAGCTGGGTGGTGCAGTGGATAGAGCATCACCCCTGAAGTCAGGAGGACCTGAGTTCAAATCCTACCTCAGATACTTAACATTTTCTAGCTGTGTGACCCTGGGCAAGTCACTTAACCCCAATTGCCTCAGCAAAAATAAAAAATAAAAATAAATTAGAAAAAAAGAACTATATTCTGGGTTGCTGAAGTCACCCCTTTCTATTCTTAAGATGCTTGCATTCTATTAGAGGAATATACATGTGCAGAAATAAGTAGATAGAATTTAATGTGAAGATCAAGAGGGCAGTCATAACTTGGGGGAATCAGGGAAGACTTCCCAGAGGAGATGATGCTTAAACTGAACCTTGAAAGAAAATAAAACTTCTGAGAAGTGGCATTGAGGAGGAAGTGTACTCCTGATATGAGGAGTGGTTTGGGCAAATGCCATCAGTTAGCAGATGGAATGTGGAGTTCTGAAAACAGCAAATGGTCCAGTTTGGCTGGGACAGAGAGCTTGGGAAAGGAAGTAATGAGAAATAAGTCTGGAAAGGATAAAAAGTTCCACAGCTCATTCTACACATTAATTGGCAGTACTTGGACTGTGCCATCAGAAGTAAGAAGCCAAACAGACAGGCCTGAACCCTGTAAAATATACACCTGTTTCTCTTTGCTGACTACCCAGGTGTGTCTGGCTGAAACTAGTAGTGATAAGAACTTTATAGGACATGGATGCCAAGTCATGAAGGTTGTTTCACCCAGTTCTTTCTTTTTTCTCCTTAGCAAAGTGACTGTTTCCTCTGAAACCCAAGGCTCCTATCTTTTAGTTAAATTTAGGTATATTTTGTCCCCTCTGAGGACAAATAATTTACCTAGTTACACTGTGTTGATGTCAATGGGCAGGTAGGTGGTGAAGTAGATAGGTCATGGAATGGGAGTCAGGAAGATCTAAGTCTGAAACTTACTGTCAGGGAAGCCTGGGAAAGTCATTTAACACTGTCTGTCTCAATTTTCTCATCTGTAAAAAGGGAGATATACAGTACGCAGCTAGTACATAGCCCCTAGGATTGTTATGAGTGTGAAGGACTATGTCTAAATGGAAAATCCAGAAAGCTTGTAAAGGGTTAAAGGGAACTGTACCATTAAGGGGTGGGTCGGTTCTCAGACATCCCCCACAGCTGTGAATCATAACACATCTGAAGGAATTCCAAATCAGCCTATACTGAGGCAGAAGTTGCTTGTGAATTGGGAATGAAATAAATCCAAGGCAAGGGAGAAGAGGAGAGAGGTCAGAGAACATAACTGCCCCTCAGTCTCCTTGTATCTTTATCATTCGTCTCACATGAAGGGATTTATTCTGCTGGTCAGAAGTAGATTCCCAGAAGCCACTAGTAGTAGGTGGCTCCCATAACACATAAGGATTATTAGATCCTGTCTTTGTCAATCTTAAGGGTCTATATAAATGTTAACTATTATTATTATTATAAGAGTATGCAGAGAGGATATAACATGGCCACTTGAGTCTCCACTGATTTGGACACACATAAAGTGTACCCAGACCTACTCAACTCTGCCAGTTTAGCAGTTGCCCTGAGTGGCTCTGAAATATTGGATCTTATACTATTTTATACTCAGGACAAAGGGAACTGGAGATCTTTATTGTATACCAGAGAAGGGTAAGTAGATCCCTGGAAAAGTTCCTTGGGTACTTAGTGGTGATGGATATATCTATCAGTCACTTTATCTGTTTCTATATATCTTTTCTTAATCTTCATCCTTAAACATACCTTGTCCTTTGCTGAAGGAAGGGCCTGATCTGACTAGATTATTTCATGTGTTTATGTGCTTATTCCAGTTTCTAATCTGACATCAATCATAAAATGATTAGGATTTATTCCTTCCAAGTCAGATACTAATCCTTCATGCAACTAACAAATTAATCTTCCTTAGGCAGGAATCTAGTTCCATAAATCCTCAGCTCAAACATATTCACTAGCTCCCTTTGCATCTTGAATAAAGTTCAAACTCTTTTGACTGATATTTGAACTATTTTGCCTTGCCCTTCTTATTTCATATTGCTTTTTTCTATGTGATTTATACTTCAGTAAAACTGGACTGGAAGCTTCCAGATGGTGCAGCGGCTAGAGCATTCAAATCAGGAAGACCTGAATTCAAATTCTGCCTCAGATATCTATGAGCTGTCCCTGCACAGGACACTACTCTTAACTTTATTTCTTCACCTGTAAAATGAAGGGTTTGAACTGGATGACCTTGAAGATCTCTTATAGCTCTACATCTGTCAGTATTCCCTATCCTGGTTCCCTGCTTAATGCCATTAGAATATAAACTTCATGAGAAAAAAAAATCTATTTTTCTTTTTGTCTTTGTAGTTCCAGGGTCTTATATTCATCTCTTCATTCATTTGTCCTTATTAAGTGGTGATTAGGTGCCTAGCATTATGTAGCCTAGGTGACACTAATCAAAAATAAAACCATGCCTGCCCTCGAGGAGTTTACACTCTTCTACATATAAAACATTCAATAAATCCTTGTTTAATTGCTAGATTTGCTTGCTCTATTTTCTTTGTCTAGGATTTCTCCTCTTCCTTTGTTTGCAGAATTTTTAAAAACCCAACCCAAGTGCTATCCACTAATGGATCCTTCCAATTGGCAACCTTCCCTCTCAAAGATCAGGTTTATGTCCCTTAGAGGTTTTGTCCCTCTCAGATATAGGTAGTTTGTATTATACTTTCTTGGTATTTTATCTTCCTTTAGGCTACCAGCTCCATGAGGACCCAGAACTATATTTTATGTAAACTTTGCATCTTTATCAGGAAAGTGGCCTGCATACATCAGATGATGCTTAATAAATGTGTATTGGAGAAATAATTGTTCCAATCCTCCTCCCCCTGCTTTATGCCTTTATTTCACCAGCTATAAAATTAGGAAAAAAAATTAAATTGTATGTTGCCCTGCACCAGAATGATTGTCTGCCTGATTCAAGTATTTGCCTCATGGAACATCCTACTACCCCTGCAGCTTGCTCACCATGGAAAGTAAGCTCTTCCATGGCTCTTTTCAACAATGAGATGACTGATGCCAGTTCCAAAGATCTTGTGATTAAAATAGCCATCTACACCCAGAGAGAGAGGACTGTGGGAACTGAATGTGGATCACAACAGCATTTTCACTCTTTTTTGTGGTTTGCTTGCATTTTATTTTCTTTCTCATTTTTTCCCTTTTTTATCCAATTTTTCTTGTGCAGCAAGAGAATTATATAAATATGTATGCCTAAATTAGATTTAATATATATATATATATATATATATATATATATATTTTTACCATGTGTAACCTATATTGGACTATTTGCCAAGGAGGGGGGGAGGAAGAGGAACACAAGATTTTTGCAAAGGTCAATGTTGAAAAATTATCCAAATTATCAAAAAGAAAGTAAGCTCCTTTTGAGGACTGGAATTTTTTCTTTTTGCTTATATTAGTGTCTTTAAATTTAGTATAGTTCCTGGCACATATTAAGTACTTAACAATTTTTTTCCTTTCCCTCTTTTCCCTCTTTTCTTTTTTTCTTCCTTCCTTCTGTCCTTCCCTCTTCCTTCCCTTTTTCATTCTTTCCTTCTTTCCCTCCTTTCTTCCATCCCTCCTTTTCCTCCTTCCTTTTTTCCTTCCTTGGAGATGCAAATATAGCATTTTGATAATATGATTTGCTTCAGTTTTCTCTGACAGAAAACCACTCCCCAGATTTCCCACCAGTTCTGAAAACAACTGGAAAAAGTATACCTAGGTTTCACTTGTAAAGAGAAATAAAACCAGGTTCTGAGTTGGCACCTACTAAGATAGTCTTGCCTGTCACTGATTAGAGACAAAGATTCAGAGGAAAAGTAGAGAGCAGGGAAAAGGAGAAATATCTTAAGACCTGAGAAAAACTGCCCAAGGTATATAAAACCAATTCAGGAAAAAGTATTTCAGCCAGTCAATCAACCAACAAATATTGGTGGAATATGTAGCAGTTGAGATGTTAGGTGTTTTAGGAGATACAAATATATGTAAAATAATGGTCCTCCCATAATAATAATTATTATAATTATAATAAACATTAATACAGCCATTTAATGTTTACAAAGAACTAAAAATATGCAACATCCAGCTATGGACTCACTCCTTCCACTCAAGCTGGAACCAGATAGGTCTGGTCTCTTGAGAAGTAGCTAGTTCAAGAGTACTATCTTCCATGAATTCAGTAAACTCAATAAACTCAAAATAATAGCAAAGATATTTACTCAAAATGGTCCATCATAAAGAGTAATTACAAAGTATCTTTTCCCTCTCTCTCCTTCAAATACTCCAGAATTTTGAGGTTCTAGTTATCTTTTCTTGGATCTTTCAAGTTTAATTTGGAATGTGGTATTCTTGGCAGAATTGCTCTGTTGCCCAGTTGAGCTGGTTCATTTCAGGGTACTGTGGATTGGGTGAAAAAAAAATGCTGTTGTTCTGGGTGACTGAAGCAGTCCCCTAAGCTAGGGGACTCTGCTCTGCTAAACTGGACCAGGCTATGTAGGTTGCTTATCATAGAATGGGGGAACTGCCCATCCTATGAAGGTCTCACCTACCTGCTTGGTTGTTCAGCCACTGAGATCTTCCCAGCATGTAGCATGTTTGACAGACTGGCTAAAAGTTGCATTTTCTTCAGTTAAAGTTACTACAACAAAAGAGGCAGAATTTTTTTTTTCCCCTTCTTGGATTCCTTCAGGGACTCTTTCAATTCTGACACTAACACAAAGGAGTTAAAACGAAGATATAACCTCCCTTATACTCCTAGTTACTTCAAAAACCCTTTCCTTTAGTAAGACATTCCACCTTGCCTTAGGGTTATCATTCTCAATTTAGTCAATTATACTTTCCATATTTCTTTAAGGATCTTGTGCAGATGAGTGATCAGGAACAAAGGAATGAATGAAATCTTGTGCCCTGGAGACACATGAATTGTCTAGCTGGCCACTTCTTACTCCTATGAGTAATTCAAACCTCAGCTACTTTCCCCAGTAGAGAAAGTCTGTTTTGCCTTCTACTTTACATTTCAAAGTCTGTTTTTTAGTCCCTAAAGACCTTTGGCTTTGGTTAGATTTTCTAAGGCATTCCCAAGACCTGTGAGGGGGGTATCCTATTACCAACTGTTTTACAGATGAGGAAAACTGAGATTCAGTGAGGTTGTGATTTAGCCTTTGTATCCCACCAAGTAAGTGAAAAAGGCAGGTCAGACTTTCTCAGGCACTTCCTGACCTGTGAGGGAGGTACCCCATTATCACCTGTTTTACAGATGAGGAAAACTGAGGCTCAGCAAGGTTGTGATTTAGCCTTTGTAATCCACCAAGTAAGTGAAAAAGGCAGGTCTTCCTGACCAAGTCTTGAACTGTAGTGACTCAACTTGACCCCCATCACAAAAGGGTTAGCCTTTAATTGGATAGTGAAGAAAATGGACTCATGAAAAGTTTCCCCACTAAGAGTCAAAGGAATGGTTATTGTTGTTCAGTTGTGTCTTACTCTTCCTGACCCATGTACCGTAAGACAGAAGCCCTTCTGTTCTCCTGTAAGGAGCGACACAGATAAGTGGCTTCGGCTGCTTGGAGGGAGAAGTAAGGGAAAAGGTTTGATTTGGTCTTTAAGACCATTTCTATAGCTGGGAATATATATTCTTCTATAGATGGGGGTGGGGGGTGGGGAGCGGCGGAGAGGAAAGCCGGGTAGGGAGCTGAGAACATACAACTTGACTGAGGGGTGTGGCCAACAAACACTCCAGTTTGGCTAGAAGGAGAGACTTTGTGTAAGCCCGGGGAGTCCAGGGCCAGGAAACAGGAGCCTCCCTCTCCTGCAGGGCCCTGCTCAGTGAGGCGACGAGAGCCTGCTCTTTCCGGAGGAGCCTCAGAGGTGGAGATGGCCTTGCTGGCACCTGCCCGGCGTGTGTGCCCAGGCGGGCCTCGGCGAGCGCTTGCCGGGACAAGGCGCCGCTGAGAAAGGAAGGCCAGCAGATGGTGGGCTCAGCCCGGGCCTCCGTGCCCACGGGTGGCTCCCGGAGCCCCCCTCCTCTCTCCTCCTCTCCTGTCCTCAGCCGAGCTCAGTCTAGCACGCGTGCCTCTCCCATTGACGCGGGACCGCTAGTGAGTCAAGCTTGCGTCACGAGCTCAGCCGGAAAGAGTGGCCTTCCGGCGAGCCAGGGACAGTACAAGTGCCGCCGTCCCTCGTGCCGACAGGGGCATCTGGAGGCCGGTCCGGGGCGCGGGGCAGGGCTGAGCTGAGCAAAGCACGGGGCGCGCCCCGCCACCTTAGGCATCCTCCCGGAGGAGGGAGCCGTGGCCAGGGACGACCTCCCCGCCACCTCCGTCACCGTTTGCGGGCTCTTTGCTCCCCTGGCGACTTCGAGGCGGGGCCACCTCAAGCGAGCCTCCCCCCTGGAGCGGCTGGCCCAGGATAGCTTGGCTGGGCAAGGTTGGCGCTTCCGAACGCCAAGAGCCAAGTGAGGGGGGCGGACGGGGGCGGGGGTGCTTGTCGCGTGCGCCGGCGCGCAGCTCCGCCTGGAAACGCAGCCCCGGGCTCTGGACAGGCTTCCTAGCGCCGAGCTGCACCCAGACGGCCGGGCGTCTGGACGCGGGTGTGAGTGAGCGTGAGCTCGGAGCTGGGGACCTCGATCCGGCCAGGATCTCAGCTGCCCCGGCTGCGCTGGGGCGGAGGCTCCTCGGAGTCCACAGGACAGGTGAGTGGATGGCCTGTGGCGCTGTGCTCCTCCCTTCTTCCTTCCCCGGTTGGCGCGGACTCTCCTAGGAGCTGGAGCGGGCATTTCCCCTGGCTCTGGAGCCAGGGTCTTGCGGTGCAACTTTCCTCGGGGCAGTAGTCACCGTCCCATTTCTCTGTTTTTAATCAGCCCGTAACTCCACCTTGTCCCCAAGGAAAGCCCTGGGTGCATCCCCTCTCCCCCTCCCCCCTCGGCTATTTTCCCCAACCTGCCCAGACAGGCTGAGGAATGGAGATGCTAGAAGCCCGCTCCCCTCTTCGGGTGTCGGGCACCTCGGGCCAGCTGCTCCCACTTCTGTTGCCTGGTTACCGAGCTGACCGCTCTCCAAGGGGCAGAGCAAGGAAGCGCTCTCTGGGGCGGGGTGTATGTGGGGGGGGGCGGTGTCGAGAACGCCTGGGTTCCCAAGGAGTCTGGAGAGGACAGCTAAAATTGCCCAGGCCCAAGGGCAGGACTGTAGGACCCAGGAAACTCCTGAGATCCAGGGGCCCACCTCAGCACAAAGAGATCGCTTCTTAGCTTGCACCTCCCTGGTCACCCTGAAACGCGAGGGCTGCTGGCCCCCCAACCATAGGGAGCCCGGCTTCAGCCTCAGATCCATTTGACCTTGAATATCACATTGGCAGGGGGAGCTGAAGGCTCGCCACTAAGATGAATAGTTAATGCTTAGCCCCTGAGTTTAGCCCTTCAGGAATTCAGAGTAGGGATCTACTCTCAAGGGAAATTTCTATTTGTGAAAAGGTTGTGATTGATGAGGTGAGGAGACATTGGGGTGAGTGACTTTATGCTATTTTAAATGTAAGTGCATTCATTATGTTCTTCCCTTAACTCCAGGAGTACCTCAGAGGTTTGACTGATTTGGAAACCAAACCTGCTATTTCTTTTTAGAAGGCCAAACTTAGCAAGGCTTAACTGCTTTATAGTGCAGGGAACATCCTGAAATGGCAGTGGCAAGGCCTTCTTTGACTGTTTCACTGTGGCATGTTGTGTATTTTTTTTTTAAATTTGTCCCAGATTCTCTTATGTGGCCCTAGGTTTTGTTTGGGAGTTATATGACGAGGGCCTTTGTTTAGTTAACGATCGCCAAAATCATTCAAACTTTGCACTCTGGGGGTGAAGACAGTGGAAAGAAAGGAAGGTGTTAATAATTGGGAGAGAGCTGAAAAAAGTTGATTTTATTTTTAAGACACTTCCTATGTTGATAAGAACTTCAAGAATTTTTAAAATATGTGTTCAGAAATAGAAAAAAAACTTCAAGAATGTGTAAATGGGCTCTCTGGTTATCATATGATAGAATGAAGTGGTTTTGTTGTTTTTAGATTAATTGACTTTTGTATGAATGAAAAAAAAAAGCTTTCAGGTTGTATGTTTGATTGTCCTTGACAGCTTCTCCTCTCTGAATCTGACTCCTCAGCTGGCTTGCATCTTTAATGGCCAAGTATGTGGTTACATTTCACCAGATTCCCGTGGTTCAGCACAGTGGGTGACTCAATGTGTAAGCCAAATGGTGCCCACTAGTTCTGATTAGAGTGAGTTTGTTTACCCTGAGTCACACAGTCATGTGCCTAGCCATGGTATGAGTGCTGAATGTAACTATTTAGAAGAGATCAGTTATGAGGGGGGAAATGGTGTGATCACCCAAGGCTAAAACTTCCAAGAGAGACCACGGGATTTGCTGTGGAATGTTACCCCCAGAAAATGCTGGACATATCCTCAGGATATCAGGCTTCCAGACCACTAAACAGTTACCAGAACCTAGGGTCACTGTCCAGAGCAAAAGTCAAGCTTGACCTTTCGTTTGTGTGTGTGTGTGTGTGTGTGTGTGTGTGTGTGTGTGTGTGTGTGTGTGAGAGAGAGAGAGAGAGAGAGAGAGAGAGAGAGAGAGAGAGAGAAGAGAGAGAGAGAGAGAGAGAGAGAGAGAGAGAGAGAGAGAGAGAGAGAGAGAGAGAGAGAGAGAGAGAGAGAGAGAGAGGGTTTCAGCTTCTTTTGAGCTTTGCTAGCCATAATATGTTGTTTCAAGGGAGGCAAAAGTGAAAATGCAGGATTTCTTATGGTTTGCAGAAAGGTCAATAACTGCATCAATGTGACCTATTTCTCCACCTTCAAGTCTTCCCAGGCAGACACAGGTTTCAGGAAAGGGTTGTGGTGAGAAAGAAGAAACACTCTGTATATATTGGACCCTGGGGGATACACAACCAAATCTACCTGGAAAGGTCTGGGTTCCCTCTAAAAAGCATTAGGGTTAAGAGACTGAACCTTTGACTATGAACTCCATGTTCACATCTTTCACCCTTCACCCTCCATATCCTCACCCCTACCACTCTCCTCCGGGGCTCATTCAGTAGTCCCCAACACTTTGGTTAGATTCTTTTTTTTTTATCCTATTCTTTACTACTTCATGATGAAACTAGGAGACTGGGTTAAAGCTGCCAAAGAGAGAGGGGGTGTCTAAAGGAGGAGGAAACGTAGAATATTAGCTTTATTTTTATATAAATAATTTTCTTTCTGAAGGATCGAGTGATCTCTCATTCCCTCATTCACTGTGTCTGGACTTGATATTCATTAATTAATCTGCATGTCCTTAGGGTCAAGAAGAGCCAGTGCATGTCAATTTAAGATACTGTGAGGAGAATGATGGGAGGTTATTTGTCCCTCGGGAACCCCTCTCCTCCATGCTTGATCCTTACAGAGTAATCCTTTTCTTGGAGGAAAGTACGACAGCATCAAGAAGAAGATTCCCAGAAAACTAGACTCCTTTTTCCATCTTGTACGATTCTCTTTGTTCCCTGTAGTCCTTCATATCCAGTTTTGCCGCAGTAGGAAATTTCATCTCTAATCCCCTTTAAAGCCACTGAGATAAGCAACGGAAAAATCTATGGGGAAGAAGGATTTGGGCTCCTCAGTGAGTTTCTCCATAATCCTGTCTAGTTATCACTCACTTCCAGATCAGGCTGCAGGTGTTCTCAAATAATCAGATGTCCTGCAAACACCACAGACAAATGATGGGATGGAAAAAGGACCTATTACATCAAGCACCCCAGCTCTTTTTAAACTATTCTTTCTTTTCCTTGGCATCCTATTTGCCTACAGAGCAACCCTGGCAAGATGTTTTAGAAAAGGACTTTTGTTATTTCTTTATAGAATGGGTGGAACTCTTTTGAAGTTAGTCATATATTAGTCTGGACGTCTGGAAGAATTTGAATTCTGAATTCTTTTTGAAGAGGGAAAGGAACCAAAAGATTCTGAAATTTTTGAAAACTCAGGCTGATCCCCTGAGTATTTTCCAGGACTACTTAGATGAAATATGTTGGCCCAGACCTATGTTCAGAGAGTTTGGAGATTTCTGTGCATGACTACTTTAAAAAAAAAGAAAAGATCCAAATGAAAGGAAAAGTGGAAAATATGGGTTGAATGTTAACTGAGATATCAGGCAGGATTTAGGTGCTAGAAGTGGATGGGTATCTCCCTTCTTTACATGGAGAATAGAGAATAAAAACACACAGAAATCTAGAAACTGGGAAACATTATTTTTAGATTCAGATATCTATGAATCCAGACAAATCAAGTCACTAAGCATTTATAAAAATAGTATATGCTAGGCCCTATGCCTTAAATCTTTCCTGAGTCAGTCACAACCAAGCCCAAAAATGGAAGAATCAGAGAAAGCTAATGACTGATATATAGTACAAGTGAAAGAGCATTGGATTTGTAGTTAGAGGCTCTGTCATATTGTCTATGTAAAACTGAGCAAGTCATTTCACTTTTCTGAAGCCTCAGTTTCTTCATCTGTACAATGGGGGGAAGGGGATTTTGGACTAGATGACCTTTATAATATTGCCCAGCTCCATTCTATGATCTTATGATCCTGGATACTGTCCCTGAGAACTTCTGAGTCTGCATTATCAGGGCACAGCTTGCTCCTGGTGAGGGCCCCCAGTGTGTCAGATTTCTTTGTTGAAGGGAATGAGTGCCAAGAATTTGCAGCAGTTTATGCTGCAAATGACCCAGAACCCAATGTAAAACTGAGGATGCTCCAAGGGTGTTTATAAACTGGTGTTGGCATATGTCACTGGGTGAGAATCAGGTTCTGCCATATGTAGCACATTCA
The DNA here is from genome assembly GCF_048593235.1 of Sminthopsis crassicaudata. Taxonomy (NCBI): domain Eukaryota; kingdom Metazoa; phylum Chordata; class Mammalia; order Dasyuromorphia; family Dasyuridae; genus Sminthopsis; species Sminthopsis crassicaudata. The sequence continues at coordinate 428,309,812 of NC_133620.1, forward strand.
GAGGAAGGTAAGAAGACACCCTTGCTATTCCCTCCCCAACTTTATTCATTCCTAGGCCTGAGTGATGATATTTTCAGGAAGCTAGCTCTCTGTAACTCTGAGAAATGACTGAGCAGGAATAAGTTTTTGCTGTCATGGACACTTTGTTATCTTTGACCAACCTGAGAAATGTTGAAGGCATTTTCCTGTAAGTGATGTTGGATAATGATAAGATTCATCATCATTACCATCCCCCTATCAGGATATAACTAGTCTCCTTTTCCAAACTCTTATCTCAATTAGGATATTGAAAACTTCCCAGAAATTTTTGCCTCATTTTGGAGCAGCCATTTTGTAGAGATGTGTTTATTTTAGCACAACCTGCCTTCTCACCAAAATTTTCTTAGAAACATTCCACAACAGGGGAAGCTTAGTTATTTAAAAAAAAGTATTCTAGCTGTGTGACTCTGGGCAAGTCACTTAACCCCAATTGCCTCAGGAAAAAAAAAAGTATTAAGTATTCACTGTGTATAGAAACAAAGCACCCATATAAAAACATACAAGCAAAGAACATATGTATGCACACATTTGCATAATGCAAATGACATATTGCTTAGCTGCATAGATGTGTTAAGAAGATGCTAGCATGAAATTACTAGGGCTACACAGAATTTCTGTAGGAAGACTTCCTGCAGGAGGTAAGTTTTTAAATAGAATGACTGGATTCCCTATGAACTATTGAAATATGGGGTCCTAAAGTATTTATTGTATAGCCTTTGTGTGCAGATTGAAGGCCACTTAAAGGGAGAAACTGATATTCCAGCTCTCAAGGCCCCAGATGATTTTTATCAGATGTAGTTGTCACCACTAGGATGTCATTCGATCTCATACAGCCCAATGTTGGAAATCATTTGAAAATAGCAAGTTGTCTCTCCTACTACTTCATCATTTCTAATTACTGGTTTAATTGAGTTTCTGCTAGGTTCTGTGTTTCACTGATTTACAGCCTGATTTTCCGCTTAAAATGAATTTTCTACTGCCGGAATTTCCCCATCCATTGTAATATTCCTTAAATCTTAAGTTTTAAAAACCCCAGACTTACTGTACAAGGGATTAAGTGCTATCATATTAAAACTGTTTATCAAGGGAGCTGCAGCCAATGTTTGGTGGTGTACTTCTAGGATAAGCTATTTAATATATACTTAACAAGGAAGTAATGTGTTTTATATTGTTTTGTTTTGTTTTTCCTGTGGATGAAGATGAAGAAATGGTAGTGTTAGAGGATCCATTCTTTTCCTCTGCTCTTGGAACATATGGTGCTGTTCCAGGTTCTGAAACCATGTATAGGGTGCTCATGGAATCCCACCCTTTGAGTGACTGGAAGGGGTTCTTTTTTTGGCTATTTTCAGGAAAATGGTAGGATCCAATATAAGAACATTGACATGAAAATAAAAAGATTTGGCTTCACCAATGTCTCACTGAATAATATTTGTCTTGTAAATTGTTTTCTCATCGATGTATTTCACTCCCCACCCCCATTAAAAAGCTTCAATGAGAAAAGATGCATATAATCACCTCAGTTCATCTGGAAAAAAACATCAAGCAATGAATGTGATTAAGGGTATCTGATAAATATTCCTTCAAGTGCTCTTCACTGGTCCATTGTATAACTCAGGTAATTGGACACACACTGTTCCCTCTGCCACCTTCTCAGAGTTAAGAGAAAATGTTCATCTTAAGAAAGGGTTTGGGGCAGTTGCTATGAGGGCCCATCTGTGAGCAGTAGGAACTGTCATGCTAAACAAGAGAGGAAGGGAGTACATTAATTGGACGTGTGTTTTTCTTTTCTATTTGATTTTTTTTAATGTCCTTATTCCAAATTGGAAGAATTATGTTGGTCTCCTGCCTGGGAACAGACACATGCTTCAAAGCAATTTAATAGAAAAATGCCATTGTGGAGTCTTAAAGGAAACTTAAGCTTGTCTAATAGCTATTCTTTCTAAACACCAAACCTCTCTGTTCCCCACTGTGAGGAGAATGAGGGACAGGTTGAATATACTTGTGCTGATGTCACCTATTCTTCTACCCCTTGTCCATACTCCCATCTGTGGGCCCAGGCCCTCTGCCCTTCAACACTATGTACCCTGCTTTGTATAGCTTCAGAGACCTGCATAAAATGAAAGGATAGAGATGTTTCCTATAGGTGGGTTCTCAGTTCCTTGAATCCATGATTTCATTTATGTAGCTACACCTGCCACCTCCCACTACAGGTATAGATTGCAGCCTACTGGCATCTCCTTTCACGTGTCATTTTTTCCCATAGCTTTCTCTAAATCTTAAGGTGGTCCACTAAGTTTGTTTGAAATCTTCCTTAGTTATTTTTAATGCTCTGTTATTACCGGGATGTCCTATTGTCCCTCACTCTCATGGCATTACAAGTTCATTGTCATTTGGGCTTGATAATGTCTTTTATGTCCTGATATTGTCAATATGCTTCAGTCTGTTGATGTTCATCACACTTCTTTCCACTTTCATTTGGATTCCCTCAAATTTCAGGAGTATTTTTTTTGAGAATATGATATACTTTGGTTCACAGCTATTGGTGTCATTGGGAGAACATCAGTGTCAAAATAAATGGGCTTTTTATGGTAGCTATCTACTTGGGATCTCTCATTAATTGTATCAAATGTATTTATGCTCAGACAAAAGAGGGGAAATATAGGCAAGCAAATGCTTCTCTTACCAGTGCAATCAGAAAATTGATGAGTTGACTAAGTTCTTTTTCATTCTAATTCACTTCCCAAGTCCACCTGCCCCTTCTCTCACTCTTCCTGGATATTTTGTCTTCTCTAAGTTTTCTTCTCTCTTGCTGTTGTCCT